>NW_017670996.1:147928-170615 GCF_001879085.1 Nicotiana attenuata | reverse complement strand
CCAGATACTGTAGATTTAATACTAATTTCTTTTGGCTTTCCCTCCCTAGTAATATTGAATATGCATCTTCAAATGAAACAACTTAAAGTAAGTTTATGCATTGATGGTCACTTGGTATTGCTGCAAATTGTTCCCATACTATTTTCTTTTTGTTTCTTTATAAGTAAAATTTTCTGTCTCCATGTTCAAGACTATTGGACTCAGAATTCATTTAAATGATAGTTCTAACCTTTTGGACGTGCTGGTACATGCGAAAAACCTGTTTGATGGTGTTCATTCTTTGCACTCTTATCTCCCTGCATTTATCTTCTTTATCCGATTGTTGCGTAACTGGTGTTTTATTGCAATGGCAATGGCACGCATGATGTTTCCCATAGAAGTCTTGTGCCTATAGACATAGTGTATGTGTGTTATGTGATAGTTTTTATAGTTATAGACAGTTGTTGGAACAACCCCGTACAACTATTTACCCTGTTAGTATAGCTAAATACTATCATATGCTTCTGGATCCTTTTTTAGCTGTCTTCGCTATTTGTTTTTCCTTTAATAATAGTAGTATCGTACAGTATCTTGAAAATACTTTATAGCTGCATTCCTTTTTGCTTTTTCTCTTTATTCCTATCTGTTATGTAATAGTAGTATAGTCATTTGTAGTTGCCGGAAATTAGTCAGTAGAATTGTATACCCTGCTGGTATAGTTATATATCGTGTTGGTATCGTATGGTAGTTGAAATATTTTTAGTTGGTTTAGTTGCATTTTAAGTGAATTCTATTTCTGAAATTATTTTATATGAACATGTTTTGCAGTGTTCGGATTTCCTTGTACCTATGGACTTAGATTATAAACCAAAGGTTGATTGGGATACCAACTGCCATGTTATTCATCAATTGAAAGTGAATTTATCAAAGAGGCAACTTCGACTGTTTAAGAAAACATGCTTTGGCTATTTTTTGGATCTGCCACCAGTTATTGTACAGATTCGGGTTATGCACCATTTGCTTATTAGAGAAGTACATCATGAGGTGAAAAATGAGATGCGGTTTGTAGTGAATGATTCTAGGTTGCGCTTTGGCTTGGGTGAATTTGCACTTGTTACTGGGTTGAAATGTAAGGGTGATACAAGTATAGAGAGCATAGCAGAGAATAGGTTGATTTCAAAATATTTTGGGACTGCATCCGTGACATTTGCCCAACTAGCAGACTGTTTTAAGAAGAAGAAATGGGAAACAGATGATGATGCGTTGAAGATAGCAGTTCTTTATTTTGTGAATAGCTTCTTACTTTCTCAACTCAAAACAAAGGTTATTTCACGGCCTTACATTGACTTGGTTGAGTGCGGTGATTTTAATAATTATCCCTGGGGTATAGATGTTTATAAAGCTACAATTGACTCGTGTTCCAACAAGTTTCAAGATAAGCCTTCTTTTTATAGACTCGGTGGCTTCCCGTTGGCTTTACAGACTTGGTTGTATGAATGCTGCCCAAGTTTGGATGGTCACTTTGCTGATCATCTTGGAAACAAACTTCCATAAATTTTGAATTGGGTAGTCATGGGTCAAATACCGAATGAGCGAGTTGTTTTGCGAATGTGTAGCTTGCAACACGAGCAGGTAATTTTCTCATAGTTTTATTGCCTCTCTTAATGTTTTGGTACAGTAGTTTAGTCACAGTTGTAGCAATATCCCAGTTCAGTGATATACTCTGTTGGTATACATGTATACTATATTGGTATCATGTATACTATATCCCAGTTCAGTGATATACTCTGTTGGTATACATGTATACTATATTGGTATCATGTATACTATATCCCAGTTCAGTGATATACTCTGTTGGTATATGTATACTATATTGGTATCATATATTAATAGGGATCTTTTATCTTTCCATACTTTATTATCATTTCTATTTCTAACTAGTGTGCTTAATAATTGCAGCTAAAGAACATCACCCCAACTGATGATGAGAAGCAACTATTGATGTGCGTGGTCTAAGCTTTGAAATTGAAGTTGAGTGCACTGACAGTCAGCCCGATAGCTTTCAGGTTTTTGGCACTCAATTACCAAAGACACAAAGTATGCATGAAAGTACTGGAAGTGATTCCCGACCTACCAATGCTGAGGTAATGAAGGAGTTACAAGCTTTGAAGCTTTTTGTAGAGAACAAGTTTGAGGAGGTGCTTGCAGCTATTGGTAGGAAGTCAATGAAACCAGAGGGAAATTCAGCGGTATTGATCTTTTATATAATATAATGCTATAGTATATTGTTCAAAGATGCAATATATGCTTATAGGATACTATTCCATTCTTTACTTTTAGTGCACATAGTACTCTTGTAATATACATAATACTAAAATTGTTAGTTTCTCATTTTCAGCATAAGCAACAGGATAATGATCCTGACTTTCGTGAGATGCATAATGATTATGACCAGTTTGAAAGTGGCCACGTTGGGAATGATCCTGTAGTTATTGGAGATAGCACGCCCAAAGCACCTTCTAGTATGTAAATCACAGATTTGATTGATTTTTTTTTTGCTGTTGTTTTTTGAAAATAGTACTCTTGCTTATACTTTATATGTTTAGTATCTGATTTTGGCGGGGTTGGTCAAGATGGAGGTGCCACTGGTGTCAATGTGAAGAACATCACAGCAAGTGATGGCGTAGTTAATGATGATTTGCGTTCTGGTAAAATGTTGTATATGTAATTTTTTAATTCTTTTTTTATTTACTTAACTCTATGTATTTGTGCATTGACTAACCTTTTTTAAAAAAACTTTTTTCAGCCCCCTTCGTAAATGAGCATGATTTTGGCTTGGATTCTAACTTTGAACTGTCTGCATCTGCAATTGATCAAATCACCGCCATTACACAACAAACAACATATAAGCAGTCATCTCATGATGTTAAAAAGTCGGGTCCTGCTCCGCTGCCATCAGGAATCCCTGTACAGACACGAGCAGATGTTGTTATTGAGTCGAATACTGCTCCACAGGGTACGATGTTGATGTTTCTAATTCTGTAGTTAGTATGTAAATGATAGGTTCTTGATAGTTTTTTATTTTTTATTTAAGTAGTTATGCTGATAATGCTTTTATGTGTTCAGCATGTCGGGTTGATGGTGTTGGTCAAGTGGATGTTGGTGGCAGTAATGTGAATTTGCCTTCTGGTAGTGTCTTCTATATATAACTTTTCATTCTTTTTTTCTAAATTTCTTAACTTTGTATATATAATTATTCACTAGCATTTTCTAATTTAAGCTCCATGTCTACACTGGGGTGATCTTCACTTGGATTCTGATTTTGAATATACTGATTCTCAACTTGATCTAATTGCTGCCATTACACAAGGAGGAAGATGTAATGTAAAATGAACTGACAACTCGTGGTAAATAAGTCTAAACCTGATCAGTCGGTATCAAAAAGTATTGTCCAGATACAAACAGACGTTGAAACCACTCCTGCAGTTTTCACACGGAGAAGGCGCCCCGCAGCTGTAAAACAGTCGCCGTATAGGAATGACTGGCAATCTGGTGTTAGTGCAGTTGGGGGATCCTCGAAGGTTATCAAAGGAAGATTTCCATTTGTAAATGACATTTCAGAGACTGTTGATTTTAAGCTTACGACTGCATTCTCAAACTTTGTTGAAGCAAACATGCAATTGGGAGAGTGAGTATTCGTTTCCATGTACTTTTTTTTTATTTTTTCTTAATGTTTGTTGTTATATTTCTTATCCATATCTTCTTTTATACGAAATAGGGAAGTGTATTTACCTGGTGATCAAAAGCTAGAGCCTTGTTTTGACTTTGAAGTTGAACAGATTGATGATAAGACGTTTTTTCATACCTTAAACTATTCTGGCAGGCCGCTCTCTAGTTCGGTATGTGTACTGCTTTTTATTTTTGTTGTTGTAGTAGTTCATTCATATTGTTAGTGGTAGTCATGTTTTCTTCCTCTCTTTTTTGCAGCACTTGAATATTATATTCTACTATCTTAGGAAGAAGGCGAAATATGGAATTAATATGCCAATCAAAGTCACAACTACAGATGCTCTTTTTAATAATATCATTCAAAGGGTTTTCACAGAATTTGTAAAAGGTGAGAAACAAGATCATTTGATTGATAGATCAGACGATATCATGCAGTACATGAAAGGATTTAGGATGCATTGCAACACTCCATGGCACCAGGTTGATCATGTCCTTTTTCCAATTAATTTGGCAGAAAGTTGGCATTGGATATTGGGGTGTGTGTCATTCCACAAGAGATGTTTTTACGTATATGACTCGCTACGTAGTCGAAAGCACAAAAAAGCTATTCAAAAGGTGGCAGAGGCTTATGTTGTGTTGATCCCCCTATTTCTAGTTAGTACTGAATTTTATAACCAAAGAAGTGACATTGTAGTAGAAAATGGTCTGCACATGGGAAATAATTTGACTGATCCTTTTGAGATTGAACTGATTACAAATCTGCCAACACAGCAAAATTCGTAAGAATAGTTACTTTATTTATTACTTTGTTTTCCTCATTCATATTAACATTTTCATTCCTAATTGATTTTTATATTCTATTCATTTGTTTTATTTCAGAGATATTGGAGTATATGTTGCTTGCTTTGCTGAGTATATTATTGAAGTTCTTCCAATCCCTGTTGCCAAATTTTGATGTGGATGGTCTTCGAGCTAGGTTTGGTATACTGTTATGGCACTATGGGAGGAACAACCAGTTGCATGGCGAATCAAGTGAATCTGAGGCTCCAGTAGCACCTAAAAAGACTCGTGGAAAGAAACGCAAGAAGTAGTATAGGTCTCTTTTTGGTTTTAGTTAATCGTATCATGAAAACTTTGCAGGATTTTAATAGTTTTTGGTGAAGTATGGTATTGTTAGTAGTAAATGACCTTCTGCTGATTCAAGACTGTAGGAAACTTGTGCCTTTATAAAATATTTCCAGCTGCTAATGTTTCTTTTGTCATATTTAATTATTCTGGTTCAGAATATGTGGTATAGATTTCTTCAAGTACATGGGGGTTATCAGTTTAGTTATGTCTCTTGATGCTGAAAATTTGCTGATTTTGTTTCTGATTTCAGCTTGTTTTATTAGGCTTTTCTTAGGCTTCTTCCATAAAGTTGTTGGTTTATTAGGATGCCGAGGTCCATTCCTTTGCCAGAGGGTAAGGTTTAATGGATTCCGCAAGTGAAAATTAGGGGCAGATGAAGCGAAGTTAAATGATCTGCTTTCGAATGTGATGATGGTCTAAGCTTTAATGTACATCTGTAGTTTTAGCATAGATGGTGTATTAGTGCAGTAGAATTATATACCAATCAGGTATGCTGATATACCATTTGGGTATCACATTGTATTTGGCTCACCTTTTTTCCTGCAGCAACTAGATGTAAGTAGTGACATGAGTTGCAAAGCGTGCGCATTTTGGGTATCACGTTGTATCTGGTGCACCATTTGTATTTCTGCGCATATTTTGTTTTAGCCATATTAGTGCAATACCACTATATACCAGCGAGGTATACAAATATAACATTTGGGCATCACCTTGTATTAATGTACCTGATGATGTACAACAACTGCATGTAAATGGCTTCCAATTTGTTATACTTCAATACAGACATGAGTTGCAAAGCGTGCCCATTTTGTTAACAAAGTATGTACAAATGTTGCATTTGCAGCACCACTTCTATTTCTGCACATATTTTGATACCAATAAGATATACAGATATACCAATAAGGTATACAGATATACCACTTGGGTATCACATTTATATTTTAGCATCTTTTTTCCTGCAGCAACTAGATGTAAATGCATCCCACTTTTATATACTAAAATAGAAAATAAACAGATTCTTATTGAAAACACAAGTAGCCATATAAATTTGTTGCCAAAAAGTAATTTCGCAAAGAATCATCATACCAAATATATGTCTAATGCAAGAAATGCATTTTATTTCTTTGCAATTCAAATGCTATGATTCTACGATATATGAGTTCTATAAAAACATTGAAGCATTATATCAATCTCTCTTTGGAATATTTCGTCATGTTCTCCGGTTGTGTCCTTTTCTCCCGCATAGTGCACATGTAACTGTATTTCCTTCCCAGCCTCCTATGCCTCTCTTCTTTTTAGGTCTTCCTGGTTTGATTTTTCCTTTTGGTGGCAGTACCACCTGCGAAGAGACATGTTCTGGAATTTGCCACGTTGTTTCATCAGGCAAAGGATTTACTGGTATCTCATATGTTTTCAGCAAGTAGTCTATGTTGTAGTAATCCGAGCAATACTTGTATGAATCCATATGGAATTTTTGTATAACTGCCATTGCATGTGGACATGGAATATCGTCTAGCTGAAACCTCCCACAAGTGCAGTTTTTTTCATGTAGGCGCACCACATTTCTTGTTTGGCCATCAATTACTAAATGTAAGAATTCAGTTGATGGCAACACCTAGTATAATTTTAATTAAGAAAAGTCATTAGCTATATGAAGTAATAGTATTTTTTAAATAACAATATTCAGTTGTTTAGTGAAATCACTAAGGTAAAAAAGTAAAAATACAGCACATGCAGTGTTTTTATGATTTTGAAAATGCATACCGTCATCGTCTGTGATAAGATAGTATTATCTGCCAATATTTTTTCATACTTTGCACCAATCTTCATAAATGATTCCACTGCATCCTTCCGATTGGTGTAATTCCATTTTTGAATCAATGTTGTCATAAAGTCAAGCAAATTCACAACTGGGAGGTCTCTTGCGTGCTTGTTTGCTGCATTTATTGATTCCGCAAAATTCGATGTGATGGTCATGGTTCTATTTGCCTTGGAATGCGCCCGGGACCATTTATCATATCCAATATCCATCAGGTATATTTTCACTCTACTATCAATAGCTTCTAACTCTGCCATATGCCTGTTGAATTCTTCAACAGTGTATGCTCTTGCTAACGCAAAATATACTTTTTGATTTGTTTTTGGCTCTTCCTGAAGTTTGTCTTTATGTTGTTCCACAGATGGAACATACATGCACAATGAGGGACTTCTGGATAGACAATTAAAGTTGCTTTCCATATAGCATCATGCCTGTCTGATACAATGCACATTCCCTCTCTTTGTCCATAGGTTTCTCTGAACTGCACGAAGAACCATTCCCACAATGCATCATTTTCCGAATCAACAATTGCATATGTGAGGGGTAGAATTTGTCCTGTAAATCCAAAGAACAAAATATCAATTACAACACACTATATTAATTTAGCATTTCATATAGTAATATAGTCATAGGTAGGTTCAGGTGTGTAGCAAAACAACTATATACTCTGTTGGTATACTAGTATACCATACTGGTATCATATAATATTTGAAAATATTTTTTGTTTCTTTAACTAAATGTAATTGGATTGTACACAAAATATTAATTTAGTATTTCATATAGTAGTATAGTCATAGGTAGGTGCAGGTGTGTGGCAAAACAACTATATACTCTGTTGGTATACTTGTATACCATACTGGTATCATATAATATTTGAAAATATTTTTTGTTTCTTTAATTGAATGTAATTGGATTGTATTCTTACCCTCTGCGTCTTGCGTGGAAGCCGTGAGTATGGTCCCTCTATATGTTGACTTTAAAAAACTTCCATCAACTACAACTGTTGGCCTACAATAGACCCATCCTCTAATCGATGCATATATAGCTATGAATGCATACAAGAAGCTCACATCTCCTTTAGTGTATAGTCGTGTCACTGATCCTGGGTTAGCGTACTCTAACATATAAAGATATGTTGGCATTTTCTTGTATGACTCACTTGGTGATCGTCTCAATAATTGCATTGCTTTTTCTTTTGATCTCCATGCTTGCATGTAGCTTAAGTCCATACCATATGCTTTTTGGATGTCTCTTTGGATATCTGTTGGTGTATATATGGTTTTCGGGTCAATAAGTTTATCTTGTACCACAGCTGCAACAAAAGCTGAGACAGCTTGCTTTTGTGAACAAAATCTCTTATCAGTTAAACAACTGTGGACAGAATTGAAATCCGTCACTTCGAAAAGATTTGATGCTCGCAGGCTTGATGCTTTAAGTCTCCAAGTGCATCTTTCATCCACGCATTCAAGGATATACCTGTTTATAATACAAATACAGTTATTTATCATGTTCTATTGATAAAAAACACACACAAAAATCCGTACAATTATATACTCACATGGTATACTCTGTTGTTATACATATATAATGTATCAGTATCATATTTTGCTGATAAAAAATATAGACAAAGCAGCACAATTCTATACTCACATAGTATACTGATTTAGCATACATATATACTATATTGGTATTATGTTTTACTAATAATAACAAAGACAAACCAATACAGTTATATACTCGCATAGTATACTGATATAGCATACTTATATACTATACCAGTATCACTGATAAAAAACACAGACAAACCAATACAATTCCATACTCGCATAGTATACTCATTTAGCATTCTTATATACTATATAGGTATCACATAGTTTTTTACTTGAAAACATGCAGACGAACCTTCTTGGGCATGATTTATGAACCCGATATTGACATTTTTCTCTAACTGCATATTGTTTCATAACGAGAGCCAGCAGGTTCTTGTCTTCGTAAATTTGTCCTTTTTCAACATTTTGATGAAATTGATCAGTTATGATGTTTGCATCATCAAGTTCTAAAATGGCCTCATCTCCTTCTTGCACACCAAACGTAGTAATCATATCAGTGCTTTCAAATTCTGCAATTTCTGATGAAATTGGAGCAACATCGAAACTGGAGGTGCTTGCAGCTATAGTGTTTTTAGCAAACGACACACACAGGGGAAGTGTTGTCATCCCTGCACTTAATTTTTTTAATTCCATGTAAACACTAACACTCATATCGCTGCAAATTGTAATTGGTGGATATCCTTGAGCAATAGCATACTGAATAACTATTGTTTTACTGTCCTTTTGCAGTTGCTTTGCAATTTCTCTGAGAAGTTGTTCAAATTTTCAATAGGTCTTTATTAGAATTGCATCAACATGAAAATTTATGAAATTATTGTTATCATCCCATTCTCCACGATGCTGCAGCAGAATTGGAATATTTTCCATGATTCTGAAGTTATAATCACTTTTATGTCCAAAATTGAATCTCAACAATGCAAATTTCAACAGTGTTCGAAATCAATAGTGTTCGAAATCAACAGTGTTCGAAATTTCAACAGTATATAGCTGCAACAGACTTTTCGAAATAAAACCTCTAGATCTCCGGATCTCCAAACCTAGATTAGAATTTTCAGCTAAAATTCAGAAGTTTAGCTCCGAAATCAAAATCAAAACAACAGCGAAATCAAAATCCGAAAAGAAGATGCGAATCAGCATCTTCGATCTTTTTTTTCACACTTAGTGATCTTCAAATTAGGGAATGTCGGTGGAAATCTCAATTTTGTGCGCTGATTTTCTGAAATTTTGAGCAGCTTTTGCGTTTTTATACGTAGGGCATTAAGCGTGGGTAGTTATTTTGATATTCCCGTTTATTTATTAAATGGGTAGGAGATTATAATTATTTAGTGGGTAGAATTCTTTAATAGGTAGGGCAGGGTAAATGGTTTCACTTTTATAGGTACTCCTGTCTTTTCCCCTATTAGAAGGCCACGTTTTAAGTTTGCTTTTAGATGCCACTAACACATTGGCACATGTCATGGTTGGGACCTTTCAGTTGAGGCCTAGGGTAGTGGAAAGTTATTCATCTGCAGCGGCAATTTGTGTCATCGGATTGTATTATCAATTGTTGTTCTATTCACGTGACATTGTTGTTTCAAGTTTGTCTCAACCATATCTAGAAGGGGCAAGCAAAGGAGAGGACACACTATCTAGGATTCTAGCATTTCATATATTGTGACGATATTTGGTTTGTACAAAATTTAACAATGAAAATACATAAATTAAAATCTAAATGAAAAACTTGAGAGTCAAAATTGGATTGTTGACTTCTATGAAGTTTTAGAACATAGAGTTGACGAAGGCAATTGTATCCTCTCACACATGCACAATTGCGTATGCAGGATTCATGGTAAACAGTATCACATAACAATTAACAAATTCTTATAACATCATATTAAGAAAAGAAAAAAACCTAAATATATCAACAAAAACGATTCAAGTATATTAATACAACTTTCTTCGACAAGCTTTTCATCATTTTAGATGTACTAGTCTCAAGGTACGCGCGATGCGCGTGTATTCTATCTTAATGGGTACTAACTAATTTATTTAAAATGTGTTTAAGTAATACAGTCAGATCTCTCTATAACAGTATCTGTATATAACAACCATTCACTATAAAAGTCAAGTTTTTTCCGAACTAATTTTTATGTTATGTTATAATTTATGTCCTTTATAACAGCAAAATATAAGAACAAACGAGGCTGCTATAGAGAGGTTTGACTGTTAAATAAAAACATAAGTTTATGAAGATGATCATAAATATTGATTGCGTATAACTAACTCAATAAATAAAAAAAGGCCTCATAAAATCCTCAATTATTAGTTCATAATTCAACTTAAATTTTATTCCAGTTTCATAACTTTGTAACTTCAATTGCACAAGTTATCATGCTTACTTTTCAGTTTCAACAAGAACAAGCCCTTGAAAGCCTAAATAGTGCCGAATGATAGAACTTAAAATATATAATTATGCAACTGATAAATATAACTTTCATCTGATCACAAAATCACATTAAAGAGCAATAAAAAAAAATAAACACATTTAAAAGGATACGAAAGCAAGCTTGTGAGAGAATTTACAATTGAAAGATGATTCATTCGTGACATATTTACTTCAGAGAATGACTTAGAATTAGAATTAAAAGTGTATACTTTGGTTTTAAGCGTCACAATCAGCGGAATTAGTATTCATATAATTCCAGTATTGGTTAACTCCATAATTCTAAATATTAAAACAATAATTAGTTTTGTTCAATACATAATTTATTTTTAAAGCGGAAAATGTTCAATCAATATTTCATGTTTGAGGATATGTAAGGAGAGCATAATCTTTGGAAAAATGTAACAAAACTTTTAGTCATTTCTGTTGTATAATACTGAATCTACAATGATCAGATATTTATTATATACTTTTATCACAGTTTTTCAAACATTCGTCATATTAACCTAACTAGTGTTGTGTGAATATTTTACAATATATATATATAATAATATTATATATATATATATATAATATATATAATATATCATATATATATATATTATATATATTATATATATATATATATATATATTATATATATATATATATATATATTATATATACTATATACAATAGACAGAGAGAGATTTTTTTATTGGAATCGATGAAAAATGAAAATAAAAAATTAATGTCAATTCATTTTGAATATATTTTGTCTTCTACTATTTCATTCTCAATTCTCAAGTTTGAATTTTACGGTAATCGATTTTGCTCTATTTCCGGTTTCTGTCATCACCTGTGGTCTTTTTATGAAAATAAATTTATGTACTCTAAGATTTGTTTTAAATTTAAATTAATTTTACTTTTATGATAAATTTGAAAATAATATAATTGGAATCTTTTTCAATTAATTAATTCAAATACTTAATTATTCGTTCTTAATATTTAAAAAAAATAATTAGTTTTTATTTATTCAAATTCTTAAGATTAACTCATATCAAACTCAAAATATTTAATTATAAATATATTTTTATTCAATAATTTTTTTCAAATTGTAAACAATTGTATGGGGTGGAAATTCATCCATGCTAGACGTGTTCCAAAACAAAAAAGTAAAGCAAAAGAAAAATCTTTGTAAATCTCAAAGAACTAAGAATCACTGTAAATCAAAAATAAAATTTGAGATTTGAATGTCCTTTTAGAAATCACAGTTAATTTTTGTAGTTAAGAAAGCCATTTATATTTAGCTAAATGTATCATTAATTAAAAATAAAAAAATTCCATAACTTATCTTGTTCTAATAATTGATAAATTTTGTGTTTATTATTGATTTGTGCTCAATATTTCGCATAATAATAATAATAGTAGTTCTTTTGAAACTCAAAAATGTAATATTGAATAATGTTATTAGTGTCATAGTCTTGTATATTTAAATTATCTTAATATTTAAAAACTCATATAAATCAAACGTAAATAACTTATTAGGAAATGGATCGCATCAGTATTATTCAAGAATTGGTTTCATACAGCATTTATTGATGAGGTATTAGAAGTTCTTTTTACCTACTTACATTTTCAATACTTGTAGAAGGATTTCAAATCACTTACGTCCTCTTTCTTCAATCTTTTTATTCTTTCTTGTATTTATTTTGTTTATTATTTATACATAATTTAGGGTATGATTTATATAAAGTAAAATTTTAAGTTTTATTAACTTCCAATATCTAAAAATTAGAAAAATAATTAAATGGCTTATTAAATGAAATATGTCTTATAATAATTAACACAAATTTGGAGGGACTTCATTTTTTCCTTTTTGTTGATATAGATCAAGCTTGAAATAGTAAAAAATGTTAGTTTTAAATTCTCTTATTTTATTCTAGGTAAACATGAATTCATTAATAATATTTTATTGAATTTTTACAATTCAAATTATAGGCATAATATCTCTTATTAATGAAAGGTATGTGAAAACAAACGTGCTAAAAATATGTTGGTTGTTTTTCTTTCCTTTAACGGTCTTATTAAGATAAAATTTTAGTATCTCATTTTGAATCCTAAAAATTAGGATTCATACCTAGTTCAAATAAGGAAGTATTTTATATGAATCCTAAAAATCAGGATTCATACCTAGTTCAAATAAGGAAGTATTTTATATGCAAAATATAATTAATATTGAATTCCTAAAAATTAGGAAAATATCTTAAATTACTATTTTATCCAATATGTAATATGTTTTTAAAGGGTAAAAAAGGCGAACGACATTTCGCTAAGGGCCTTCGTGCTTTTAATATAGTATAGATTTATAATAGCATTTTAAAAATAAATGGTACTCCCTCCGTTTCATATTGTTTGAGGTAGTTTGACTCGGCACGGAGTTTAAGAAAAAAGAAGAAGACTTTTGAAAGTTGTGATCTTAAAAGCTTAAGGGGTAAAAGGTTTGTGGGGCCATACCATTTGTGTGGCTATAAAAGCTTCTCATTAAGGGCAAAAAGGGTAAAATGAAGAGTTTAAAGTTGAATTATTTTCAAATTTAGAAATGTGTCATTTATTTTGGAACAGACTAAAAAGAAAAGTACCTCATTTAATATGAAACGGAGGGAGTAATATTTTGTCATTTTAACACGTTAACTATTACTGACAGCTTCGGTCCATTGGTAAACTGTATAGGGTAAAATATGTTCACATTTAAGGATCGCATGAGAAAGGGATACATCAAGCCGGAAAAATAGAAGATAGTCGGGTCCGAAGGCAACGATCTCGTTTGTTATCGGAGAGAATGATATTCATAAAGACGAAATAAATGTCTGCCACCCGAAAGCATTTAGTGGAGAATATTCTACAGTATTTATGGTCCGTTACAGAGAATATGACACTCACTGCCTACCGTTACACGTTCTTCAATGGCCCTCATAATTGTTATTTAAGAGGGGCTTGATCCTAGGACCTTGTTCCCTAGGCGCAACTATAAATAGGAATCCCTACCACCATTGTAGAGGACACGAATTTTCTGACAAACATATATTATACTATGTTCAAAGCTTAATACAATTTCATTCTTTTGCTTATATATATTGTTATTATTGCCTCCGGAAGCCCTGCTCTCGAAACCACGATTTCTGCTGTTTTACTTCAACTTCAAGGCTAAGTCTAACATTTTTTTATAATTTATTTATTATCCCGGGGTCAAATCGATTCACTTATCTATAAACTGCGTATAAATTCAATTGTACCATTTTACGGGTATACAATTTGGCGCCCACCATGGTGCTTAGACAGTTGTGTAATTGAGTTTGATTATTTGTTCTTAGCAAAAATAATAGAAAATGGCAGATAATGGTATCAACATCGCACACAACGTTGAGGCCCAAGGAAATCAGCCTCAGCACGAGGATTCAATCACCGATACTCACAACAAGGGGGACGAGGCCACGCCGGTTCACGGTGGGCGATATTCGCGACATGTTCGAGAGGTGACTCCTGATGATGCTGAAGACGAGCATATCATTGAAACAGTAAGGATCCTGAGAGAGAAATAAGAGGCCATTATAGGACATCTCATATGACAGGATCAGGTTATGACAAAGTTAAAGCAAGCGTTGTCGGGTGCTTCCAACAACGCGAATGGACGAGGTCAGTTCCTCCCATAAATCAAACAACACAGAGGGTCAACAACAACACCTCGAGGGGCGAGGTCGGCTTCGATGGGATCGGGAGGACGGTAGCGGATCCGGTCATAACAACGAAAGTGATCCCTTTAAAATCGAGCTCATGTGGTTTATGAGGAAAATAAATGCCTGAATGGATTAAATTCAGGGCGCACCACCAGTGCTAAAAGGACCAGACTCAAAGAAGTATACATAGTTGTCATTCAAACCAAGCGCGGCACTAGAATTGATCCCGAAGTGGTTCAAAATGCCAGAGTGCCGAAGTATGATGGGACTTCAGATCCTCAGGAGCACATCACCGCCTATACAATGGCGGTTAAGGGGAACGATTTAGCTCCCCACGAGATTCAGTCAGTCTTACTAAAGAATTGGCCTTAGCTCTCATAGTCGCCGCTTGAAAGTTTAGACCTTATTTCCAATGTCATCCGATAGCCGTGGTGAGCACTTTTCCCTTGCGAAATATTCTTCATAAACCTGAACTTTCAGGTAGGCTAGCCAAGTAGGCCGTCAAAATGAGTGAATTTGACATAGAATATAAGCTTAGGACTGCGATTAAGTCACAAGTTTTGGCCGACTTTGTGGCCGATTTCAGGCCGGGTATGTTGCCTTTGGCTGCCAAAGAAGCGGTGATGGTGTCAGAATCGACATCAGGGGTTTGGACCTTGTTCATGGATGGAGCTCCCAATGTGAAGGAGTCCGGGCTCGGCATAGTGTTAACCACGCCCTCGGGAGAAACCCTAAGGCAGGCCATAAGAACCGTCCCTTTGATTAACAATGAAGCAGAATATGAAGCTTTTATTGCAAGACTCGAGCTGGCCTGGGGACTGGACTCCAAGGTCATAGAAATCAAATGTGATTTCCAATTGGTAGTAAGTCAAGTCTACGGGTTCTTCGAAGCCAAAGAGGAATGCATGCAACATTATGTAGTAAAAGTCCAGGTTCTACTCGCTCGGTTCAGGGAATGGCCAATTACGCACATCCTGAGGGAAGAGAATGCGGAAGCGGGCGCACTAGCCAATGAAGGGATCGGACTCCAGTACGGTCGTACAGCTTATGCATCCGATACTGGACGCAGATAGCTATTATGAGGTAAACGCGACAATTTTGGTCTGGGACTGGAGAAATGAGATCATTGACTATCTCGAGCACGGAAAATTGCCTGAAAATCCCAAGGCATCTCGGGCGCTACGCACTAAAGCGGCACGATATAGTTTCAAGGGAGGTCAATTATATAGAAGATCTTTCGAAGGCCCGTTGGCCCGATGTTTGGGAGCTTCCGAAGCTAATTATGTTACGCGAGAAGTCCACGAAGGGATCTGCAAAAATCACTCAGGCGCAGACTCCTTGGTGTTGAAATTAATTAGGGCAGGATACTACTAGCCCCGGATGGAACAAGATGTCAGGGCATATGCTCAAAAATATGATAAATGGCAATGCTACTCACCATTGGTACATCAACCGGCAGATCAACTACACTCAGTTTTGTCGCCATGGCCATTTATTAAGTAGGGAATGGATATTCGGTCCGCTGTCATCGGCCCCTAGTAAGGTAAGGTTTCTTTTGATTTTAACTGAATATTTTTCTAAGTGGGTTGAAGCAGATCCTTATCATAAGATCGGTGAACGCGAAGTGGTAGATTTCTTGTGGGAGAATATAATTTGTAGATTTGGGATACCAAAAGAGATAGCCTGCGACAATGGGCCACAATTTATAGGCGCCAAGATCACAAAGTTCCTTGAAGACTTAAAATCAAAAGGATCACATTATCACCTTATCATCCGAGCGCTAACGGTCAAGCAGAATCAATAAACAAGTTGGTCATACAAAATCTCAAAAAGATATTGGAAACATCCAGGAGTACTATGGGTGTACCGAACAACGGCCAAATCAAGCACGGGGAAAATTCTTTCTCTCTTGTGTACGGAGCAAAAGCCCTGATCCCGGTGGAAGTAGGAGAATCTACCTTGAGATATTTCGTAGCGGACGAAGAAGCGAACAATGAAGTAATGTTGGTCAAATTGGAGCTGCTTGACGAACGCAGGGACTTAGCGCTTATAAGGATGGCAGCCCAAAAGCAGAGAATGGAAAGATATTACAATCGAAGAGACAACCTCCAGTATTTCAAAGTTGGAGACTTGGTTTTAAGGAAAGCAACTCAGAACACCCGGGAGCTCAACGCAGGGAAGCTGGGTCCAACATTGGAAGGCCTCTATCGGGTTTTAGCTGTCACTAGAAAAGGGTCATACGAATTGGAAAATCAAGACGGAGTAAAGTTTTCGAGCAACTGGAATGGGGCACACCTTAAAAGATACTATTGTTGATGAGCCTCGCCTACATTGAAAGCATTTTTTTCCATTCGTCCAGTTTTTGTCCCAATTGGGTTTTTCTGGCAAGGTTTTTATCGAGGCAGCAACGGAATGCACACTACGAAGGAAGTTTCGCCAGCAGAAATAAGACCTTAAAACAAGAAGGTACGCAAATGACAGATCAATATGGAGCAGTTAGATAATCTTTGGCTTGGTAGCAAAAGCTCCTTCTGGGAAGTAAAATTTGGTATCGGACAAAGGTTAATCGACCGTTCACGAGTGCAAGCTATTGGGGGTTGTTAGATAGTCTTTGGCTCGATAACAAAGTTCCTAAGGGGAAATGAAGCTTGTTACCGAACTAAATATTATCTAACCATCCATTAGTGGAATCTCAAAAGGATCAAGACTTCCAGTGTTCAAATTCGTATTCTTCGCATTCGAACACTGGAGGGGGGGGGGATGATATGAGGATATAGCAATAATGACTTCCACATCGATCGGAATACGAAACCTGAAAACAAAGTTGTATCATCAAGATCGGGGACTGTGCGGTCAGCCCCGTAGAAACAAGTTGTACAAGTTAGCCATAAGAGGAGACGTCCTCTTCAAGAGCACTGTAAACATAAGAGGTCCCTCTCTTATAAAACCCTTACGTTAAAGGGTTGACTTCAGAAGAACTTATGCCCGGAATCCAAATGCTCTCGGGAAAAAATACACCCGAAGCCTTGGACAATTCGACCAAAGAGTAAAACTTGCACAAATACTTAAACAGAAAGTACGCAAAGAGTTGAGCAAATACTTAAACAAAAAGTACACAAAGAGAAAAACTTGCACAATACTTAAACAAAAAAGTACTTCTATTCACAGCAAACGTGCCAAGTAGCACAAATACAAAAGTATGGAAAAGAAAAGAAAGCAAAAACTAAGATACTGCATCTCCGGAACCCAGAGGAAGAGAAGCATTTGCACCCCCAGGAGAAGTGCGTGGATCCGCCGCCGGCTCAATATCTTGGCCTTCAACATCATCACCTTTTGCTTCTTCTTTAGTTCCCGAGAAATCGGAACCGGAACCAGAAGAGTCGCTAGCATCAGGCCGGGCCGGAAGACCCCTTTTGGCAGTTGACTCCATCCCACGGGCCTTAGTGATTTCGACATCAAAGTCAATGACACCCACTTTTGACCTCTTCTAAGGTTTTTCTCCTCATGCTATACATAGCATATATTTTTTCAACAATGAGGGAAGCCGCTCGGCACTGGAGTTCTTCTTTAAGTCAGTCAACCTCGGCAGAAAGGTTATCCTGAGCGGATCTAGTGGCATGGAGGCTGACATTAAGCTCGCAGACAGTAGAGCTGAAAACTGTATTGTGCTCAATGGTCCTCTTATGCCTCTCCTCCAACCAGGCGTACTTCATCTCGGTAGCAGTAACTTTTTCAGTTTTGGAGTTTTAAGGCTGCCTCCAAATTATTCAATATTTTTGCAGAGGCAGCCTCGCGATTGGATGCAGCTAGAACGACATTATGGACTTTAACCCATTTGGCCCTAGCTTCTTCAAATTGTGCCCTTAATGGGGCAACCTCCTGGCTAAGAGTTATTACTTCTTGCTCGCTTTGCTACAATTGAGCCTCCAACTCAACAGACTCAGCAGCTCGTGCTTCTAGTTCTAAGAGGCGAGCAACAGTCTGGTCTCGCTCGGCTAAAAGTTTATCCTGCTCAGAGGTAATTTCCTCCTTATCAAGAATCAACCTTTGAAGGCCCTCGGAAGCAAGTAAGTTGGCCTGCAAAACAAAAATGCAGACTCAAAACCCTGCATATAACAAAGATAGAAGAAATAACAGAGGAAGCAAAGACTATATTGTCGCTGCGTTGTGCATGGCATTGTTCAACAAACACTCTCCCGAGAGAGTTTGTATTTTATCCCTATCTTTTTTTTAATCCAAAGGCTTCAGATAATTAGCAAGCTACACCTGCTGGGATAACAGATGGCATCCTGTGGAAACTGAGAGGGTGATACTCCTCCTCCTTTGAGGATCTTCAGAAGGGGCAAAATAATTATGCCCCAAATTCCCATGAACTGGGACTGGGGAGGATGGATATCCTCCTCTCAAGAAATTGCAACCGGTGGAGATGATGTAGTACTTGCTGGTGGGGAACGCAGAGTTGGTGAAGAAGGAGGTGAAGCTGATGGCATTATAGGATGAGAAGTGCCAGCGGCAAACACAGAGCTGGTTGTTGGTTGCTCATCAACCGAAGACGGAAGGAAACCGGTATTTAGCCTCACGGTATCGGGCATGGCGATTGGGATTTGGAAGCGGGAGTTAGCATTTTCCACCATATCATACTCCCCAGAGTGCCGCGTCATCGTCCTCAGTTGGTGGAACTAACTCAACAGATTAAGCATTTTGTTGATCTGATGAAGGTCGTTGTCTTACCATGATTTTTGGCCTTCCACCCGTATTTAAGGGCCAGTTCTTTCCACGTGCGGGTCTCGGGCATAGTGACATCCAAAAATTTTTGGACCCACTAGTCCAAGCAATCAACCCTAGGTGGCGTCCATCGAGTTGCTGAAATAAGTGAAAGAAGAAGGGTCAATAACAACATGGGGCGATTTTTAATAGAAGAAAAGACAAACGGTGAACTTACGAGTGCGGTTCCATAATTTCAGAAAGGATGGAGTCGTGGCCGGAATGATGTCCCCGGTGGCCACTGAAACGAACTATTTCATCCACCCACGGTCGTTGTCATCATCCATGCTGGACAGCAAAGCATGGTGGATACGTTTGCTGAAATTTATCATTCCCCCACGGAAAATCTTGGGGGAATAAAGGTTCATTAATAGAGTCAGGGTTAACTCCTCTCCTGTCTCCTGGCATAGACGTCGAAGACAAGCAATTGTCCTCCACACAGAAGGACTTGCTTGTGCCAGGTATACCTTGTAACGAATGCAGAACTCCGCAATAATAGAGTCAAGCTCCCCACTCAAAGAGAATGGCCCCAAAGTGAAGGGATACATATAAAAATACGTGAAACCCTTCTTGGGAAAGGTTATCCGCTCCGCCAGGTCAGGAGTGATGATGTTTAAATCAGGGCAATGGCAGTATTCCTTCACAGTAGGAATACTAGAAGGACAGATAGAAGAAGGATACACGCCAACAGCCCATGTGCGAGGATTAGTGGTAGGGTACTTCTCTTCGAAGTCCTTAGTTGTGACAAGTCTCCTTGGAATGATGGTGCTCACCGTAGGAGGGGGAGCGTCATCAGCTTTGCCTTTGTTCTTTGAGGAACTAGCTTCTGGAAGAAGAGGCCATTGTTATCAGAAAGAAGTAAGGGTTTTTTCTGAAGAACAAGATTAGAGAAAGTTGAAGAATAAGTTCGAGTAGAGTAGAGAGAGTTTGAGAAAGTTGGAAAGTTATGAAGTGCAAATGGAGAAGTTTGATGCGTATAAGTAAAGGAATAGGCGGCTAAAATCGTGGCCATAATTACCTCGATAACCGGCAAAAGTGGTGCTGAATCGTGGGATGACGCGTGTTCGGGGCATGAAATACGGAGAGACGTGCGTCTAATCAACTGTCAGAGCCTTTTCAGAGAGGGGCAAAGAATTTCCTGCCAAAAAAGGTATCTCTACCAACTTGCCGGTGACACAAAATTATGCCACTGGAAAGCAAGGGGACTATATGTATAGGTTAAAATATATTCATACTTAATGATCGCATGAGATAGCGACACGTGAAGCCGAAGACGGAAGACAGTCGGGTCCGAAGGCAACGATCTCGTTTGTTATTGGAGAGAATGATATTCATAAAGGCGAAATAAGTGCCTGCCACCCGAAAGCGTTTAGTGGAGAATATTCTACAGCATTAAATATATGGTCAGTTACGGAGAATATGACATTTCACTGCCTACCGTTACACATTCTTCAATGGCCCTCATAATTGTCATTTAAGAGGAGCTTGATCCTAGGGCCTTGTTCCCTAGGCGCAACTATAAATAAGGAGCCTTACAACCATTGTAGAGGGCACGAATTTTATGAGAAATATATATTATACTTTATTCAAAGCTCGATACAATTTCATTCTTTTGCTTATTTACATTATTATTATTGCCTTCGGAAGCCCTGCTCCCGGAACCACGATTTCTGCTATTTTACATCAACTTCAAGGCGAAGTCTTACATTTTTGTCTAATTATTTATCATCTTGGGATCAAATCGATTCACTTGTCTATAAACCACATATAAATTCAACTGTACCGTTTTACGGGTAACCATAAACTACAAACCGTGTATTTTGGTTGATTCGATATGTATTTTGGTAAACTACAATCCTGCGACCTTCATTGGGTAACTTGACCCGCTAAACCCGTTGGACCATGAAAGGCTAAGTGTCAACCGGTGTCATTTCATTTGTTATATAAGTTATTTACATGTATTTCTAATGTCACTTTTCCAGCGAAGCGGTGTCACGTGACACTACTTCCCCTGAGATGCCTCCGCCCCTGCACGTATATAGAGCGAGAGATTTGTCAAAATAAGCGAAGAATCAAAAACCGTGACTGAGTAAGTGCTTAATATTCGAGGTTAAATTGCTATCTAGGAGATAATTTCTTAACCTAATGTAACTTGGTTATACTTAACCTTGTAACATGAGGAATTCCAAACTTCAAAGAGGCAGAAAAGAAAGAAATGAAAAGAAGGCTAGGTAAAATGCACAAAGAAAACACAAAGGCTAGCGCGTGTGTACCCAAAGTCATAACTTTAGCCCTTAATTTTGGGAGAATGATTAAAAGGAACATGACACCAAATGCTGGAAAGACAGAGAACAAAGATTGTGAAGGTGCATGCACCTCCTCATTATCTCTGCTCTGTAAATCTTAAGAAAGAAAGCAACGTAGAAGTACAGCTGCAATGCTTGTCTGAAATCTCAGCTTCAACGTGCGTGCTCTTCTTTAATCTCCTCAAGAGTTCAAAAAAAAAGCTGATTTCTTTGTGGCAGTGACTGCGAACTCAATATAAACAATTTTTTTTTTTTTAAAGTTGAGAATTATGTATATGTCTAGTTCAAACACTCTCTCTATATCTATAACGAGGATTCATATAACTGAACCTGTCTAATTTTAAATCGACCCATCGATTGTTTCAAGTCAAAGGTACTGATATTAATGCTTATACATCATCGTGGCTATATGCTTTTAATGCATTTTCTGGTAAAAGAAACTTTTCTTTTCAAAGAAAAAGGCTATTTCGTGAATGCAAGATAGAAGTTAAGGATATCTCTGTTTCATACCTCATCCATTTGGATGGAGACTAGAAATTAATGACCACATAAAATGGGGCGTTCACTTTAGCCCCATTTTCTTCGCCTTTCTCATCTTTAATATGCTTGTGGACAAGTGTTGAAACCAAACTGGTTTTAATATTAGCCATAGCAAAGTACTGACACTTATACTGACTTATGGTAATATCACCAATATTTTTCAAACTTATATTTATTACTGTATAAGTAAATCGCAATTATGAACGACTCAATTGAAGAAGCTCTATATATGCTTTACTTCAAAATTTTAATGTATCTTAACAACTATGACTATCAATTTTACAAGATGGAACCTATCATTATCATCCTAGGCAAAATTGTCAATACTGTGTATACTGTCAACTTGACCATGTTAAACTCAGTGAGATGTGAGATTGGAAGGATCAATTCCTTTTGACTTGAAATAGGCTTTCTCTGCATTTGCTACCCTTGATTGAAACATTGTCCATTCCTTTCTACATCTCTCCCTCACCTGCCACAACAACACACAAGCTCAATTAATAACATAGCAATCCACCTGCTTCAAGTTTTAAACTGGAAAAGGATGAAACACAAGTAGCTCAACAGACATATTCCGAAGAAAAAGTGAACTGTCCATAGATGCTACCCTCCTTCCCCCAACCCCCTCCCCGGCCCTTTCTGTCGAAAACTTTCTTTTCTGGGAAAGGATTTGT
>NW_017670996.1:143906-147908 GCF_001879085.1 Nicotiana attenuata | reverse complement strand
GGGGGGGCGCGGCGGCTAACTCAGGCTACTTATATAGCAAATGTAACATAGAATTACTTACCCCTTGCCATGGAGCCTTGCCATCTTTTGACTGTCCCTGTATAGAGTGAACGAGGAGAGGAAAAAAGTGGTCACTTTGGTGTAAAGGCCAATAATTATGCTCGATGCATAAACAAGTCTACTTCCTTTGGCATAACTTACATGGCTATAGGTTTTATCATGCTTTTCAATATGTTTCAATAGGATTGGCTCCACTTTTACCAACTAGCAGATTACATGTCAAACTAATGTGTGGGAATGGATAAGTAGATGGCAATATTCACTCCATCTAGTTACCTGATTTCCAAGGGAAGGGACACCTTGATGAACAATCCATTGAGCATCTACAACTCCAATTTTCTCATGAGCAGGCTTCAAAACACAATGTATATATGCTTAGTGCCTTGAATACTTTGGTACTAACAGACAAATGCATGTGAAGAAAGTAGCTGAGAAGACTGAATTCGTAGGATGAGCTGAATTTACCTCAACGCATCTACGAAGTGCAAAGTCAAGTCCCCAACCGTGGACCAAGTCATTCTACAAGTCATAAAACAACACAATCAATCTCAAACAAAGCACAAAGTCAAGACCTTCTCCAAGTTTAATATGCAAGGTAGATACCTGAATCATATGCCATACACAACGCCATGCATCTCGGGAGAAGACAGGAGCCATGATCTCTACAAATCTGAAAACAGAGAAGATTACATGGTAAGGACAACTTAAGAACTGAAACAAGATATAATTATTGAAAAGAAAAAAGGAGGTGAACAAAATAGCAAACAGGAGAACTATTCGTACGCTGCACATGGAGGCAAATGGGGGCTTGAGCACCAGCCTGGTTTCTCTTCTGTTATCCTGATCAGTTAAATCAAGAAAAGAAAAAGAATAAGCAGAGAGAAATCTAAATACCAAGTATAAAACAGTTAAAAAGACAAGAGTGAAACAAGACTCGGTACATAAATAATAACATGGGATTCCTGGTTCTTACGTGTGAACTTCACGATCACCTCTTCTCTTTGTCATTTGCCATGTTGTTCCTTTCCTGGGATCCAAACCTGGCTGTGAAATTTCCAAACCATGCTTCTTGACAAGTCTAATGTACCTGGGGTTGGACCAACGAATTTAGAGAAACTAAGATATTGGGCCAAATCAGCTGTTAAACACAGGAAATTACAAAATACTTACTCCTTGGCATTAAAATGCTCAACTCCTAGGTCTTCGTCCCAGATAAAAATATAGTCATATGGGGCGACAACGTCTGGATGCAGAAACCTTTTTGCATACCACCTTATAAAGAGGTAAAGTTCTTGTCACTAACATGGTTTAAAGTTGATCATAGCTCCAGTCCAGAATTACTTTATCATATTACTTACCATTTTGTTTGTTTCTGAACACTCACGTGGATGGCTCGTTTTGACCATTCAAATTCATCCCATTCAGTCGTCTTACCATCATAGTGAAAAAGAAGAATTGTAAAGTCGTCTGAGAACTGTACAGGAAAAATGGTTAGGATGAGTGAGGAATTGAATAGAGAGTGGGGCGAGAGGAGCCTACAAAAGGAAACAGATTGCTATACCTTCTTTACAGCAGCATCAATGTTATGCTTCTGATTAAGACCAACAGTAAATGTTACCAGATATTTTGGCTTGCTGGGTAGGTCCTGCAGATAAAATACAATAATAAGATGACTCTCCCCAATTTTTATTTTGGATTTGTCAGTACAATGTCTTCATTCTTAAGGTTTGCAAATCACAACTGCCTTCATCTGGATTAGTGGGAGCAAATAAATCAAATTTTGTGATATAGTTTGTTAAGGAAAAGATTCAGATTCTTTCTAGATCAAAGTCAACCCAGGACGGAGATGGGGTACTATATTTGGACAAAGTTTGATCCTAAAAGAAAACAGGCAAAAAGCTACAAGTGTTGCATATAATTTATTTTACCTTAAAAGAGAATATTATGCTTCTAGCTCATGCAACAAGTAGCAATTGTGATATACAAGTTCAATGTTACACTTACCTCACTGGGTTTCCCCCACAATCTCCGGGGATAGAAGTCAGACTCAGAATTAACAATCCCTGGAGGTAATCTTTCTGCCCCTCTTGGGTTTGATTGGACCCAAATCTGATAAGAATAAGGATGACTATCAGATGGAAAATGTGCTTTTATTTTAAGATATTTGCTTGCATAATCTCAAACAACAAACACAATCACACACATGAAGCAAAGAAGATAAAGATGAAGAAGGTTGATTAAACAGCACTTGAAAGAAGCAGAAAAATGTGCAAAACAAAGCAAGAATAACGTTTAACAGGTAGTAGATAAAGAGGATAAGACTTGTGAAATCCATAACAATCAAGAAACGAGGACATGCTAAAAGATTCCTGTCAGAGGTAATTCTGCCACTGCCACTGAAAGAAAGTATTGACTGAAACATGCAAAATGCTTGAACTTGAGGACTAAAGAAGACATTTTTTCAATCATCTAACTTCGACTAATTTTCTGCAACTATTAATGTTAACTAAAGCAAACATATGTCTGCTGTTTACTTAAAAATTATGCAAAAAGATCTACTGGAAATCCAATTTCATGTTACATTGAAAAACGAAAAGGTGTGGGAAATTGATATGAATTGCTATCAGTAGCTAACTTGCTTTGTAGGACAGGCTAGAACTTTAGAATTTCTCTGATAATCGATAGAATTTGGAATGTTTAGCTTCAGAAATAGTGTTGATGACCATATATTCAGCTCAAGCAGGGATCTAGGGGAAGTGTTATTCGCTCAATCTGCATACAACTCTTGATAAAGAAAATTAGCAAGAATAAGTTCCTTTAGTATTCTTAGAAGGATGCGTATTACATAAGGATAGGTGTTTGCACACGTTTCTTCGCATTAAATCATTTTCTTCTTGCAATATTTCATACTTGAAAACAAGATAAGTTAATATCCTGACCTCCCTAAATCTTGACCCTTAAATCAATTTCGTGGTAGCAAGGATGTACCTGCAATTGACCTGTGACATTCTGATTGCTAATGTCCATAGTATTAGACGATGAATCTGCATGCTTTTGGGCTGAAACAATATTATTTCTGTCTCTAGCAATTGGGAAGTTGCTTACAATACTGGCTGTTATATTTAGCTGAAAAATCGGAACCAAAAGAAGTATCTTATATACAAATGAAATAACAGCACTGCACGGAATTGATCACTATATAATTGTATGAACAAGGAGGGCATTATCGATCTATACCTTGGTTAATGAGCTAGTAGGAAATGAAATTCCTATGAATAAGCCAAAAATGATTCCACAACATATGGAGACACTAAGCCTCATAGTTTCAGCTGACATTAAGGAATTGGAGCTGCAGAACATACTTCAAGAGTTAGAGAAACTATTACGAAATAGACAACATCAAATACTTGGCATGATCACAAGTAAAGTTCCATGATCACGAACCCGCGTCCAAAATTCCTCATGTTAAATACAGTATCTGAATCAATAAGTACAACCAAACTAGTCAAATAAGCTTTACTGCATCCCAAGTAAGTTTATTAGCTACCACCTTTCAGTCGAACGAACATGACAATGGGACGGAGAACCTGAAATATCAAAAGAAAAGTAAGATCCTTCTGCAATTAAAAAGTTAAGATGCACCCACACAAACAAACAAACAAAAAAGTTAAGGTGAACAAGCTAATGAACCTCTCTTCTTTAGCTTCAAATTAGAAATTAACTACCTTGACTCAAGCTCTTAGCATCTCATCCTCCTCCTTCTCAACACACAAACTCAAACGGTAAAAGTTTCTTAACCAATATAGAACTGCAAAATATTTCCTCCTACACTAGATTGCCTCCAATGAATTTGAATCCCAGCAAAGACCAAACATGATACACACTTCTGCAAAGTCAATTGGTCATGTGCCTAGCTTTTGACTATATCAACTTGAACACAAC
>NW_017670996.1:54261-143886 GCF_001879085.1 Nicotiana attenuata | reverse complement strand
AACCAATAGATCAAACACTAAGGTAATTTCAATTCCTCAATTCTGTGTCCCCAAAAACAAGCCACTATGAGTCTTATTTTACTCATCCCTCACATTCAATCTATTCTACAAATTCACCTATCTATTGATACGAACAAATATACTTTCTTAAAATTTAAAATATATTCTCCTCTGCACAAGTTAGGTCCAAAAGCAGACAAAGAAATTTAATTATCATAAGCAAGTTCCCATCAACACAAGACACAAAAGCACAAAGCTAAGAAATAAAAACTTAACTCTTGCCAGCAAAACCAAATGTAACCATAAAGACACAAAAGCACAAAGATTACACCTTTTTAACATATAAATGCAAAAGGCAGAGTTTTTCAGAAAGAACCTGTAATGATAAGCAAAACCCAGAGAAATCTTGAACAGAAACAAGAAATGGAAGCCTAAGAATCACAGAAAAAGAGTGATTTTCAAGGGAAAAAGAACTTGGGTTTAGCTACTATAAGACCTGTTACCTAATATTAACCTTCTGGGTACCTATATATATATATATATGTAAAAAGAACCAAACAGAAGCAAGAAAGAGCTGTCAAAGGGAGAAGAAAATTCGTGATTTGCTAAGCAAAAAACTTGTGTTAATGACACAGAGAAAGAGAGGGGAAAAGTAGAAGCACAAAAGAGGTAGAATTGCTTTTATTTACTCCTTTTTCCTATATATAAGTCTGTTTAAGGTTGGATTATTAGTAATCTACTAATATAGTTAAAGTCGAAGATTGATAAGGGAATAAATTTAAAGATTTTTTTAAAGCGTAACTGTTTAATTAGTGTATTAAACTAGGGAATTTTTTCCCCATATTAAATTAGGGACTTAAAAAAGTAATTTCCAGGTGATGATGTGTCTGGTTTTTATTTGGCTTTGCTATTGGGCGTCGGTCTTTTGATTCGCTGACGTGGACGAACAAAAAGGTACTTCCTATTGGCTGGTTATTTGCTTATTTATGTTGGACAAATATTTTTCTTTTTCAGATGACAGGAATGTTGATACGTGCAAAATGGAATACTCCAATTACTATTATTATATATTTATTGAGTCAAACAATTTTTGTCGACAAACAGAATTCAAATAACTATTTTTAATTATAGTTATAAAAAAATTTAAATACATATGTTGAAAAATATTAAATCAAATTCAATTTCACTGTAAAATCTTACACCTTGCCTTCAACCTTATAAACCTAAAGTTTTTGCAGACAAAAAAAGTACTATTTACATTACTATATAGGATAAAATATGCTATGCAGTAATTGCGCAAGAAAGTAACACGTAGAGTCGGAGGCAGAAGATAGCCAACACCGAAGATAATTGTTTCATTTGTTACTAGAAAGAATGATGCTCATAAAAACGCAATAAATGCCTAGCATTTAATGGAGAATATTCTACAGCACTTAATACACTGCCAGTTACAAAAGAATATGACATTCATGCCTGCCATTACATATCCTTCAATGGCTCTTATAATTGACATTTAAGAGGGGTTTGATCCTAGGACCTTATTCCTTATGTGTAGTTATAAATAGTGAACTATATTATCATTGTAAGGACACGACTTTTCTGGCAAACTTACCTACAATCGATTCAAAGCTTTATACAATTTTATCTTCTTATTCCTTGATTTCATTACTGTTGCGCCCAGAAGCGAATTGCTATTCTGCGATTTTATTCTCACTTCAAGGCTAAGGACTGCGTGTTTCTTCAATTATTTAATTATTTCGAGATCGAATTAATTCATTTGTCTAGAAAACACGTATAAATTCAACTGTACCGTTTTACGGCTAAACAATTATTAATTACCAAAATATTAAATCTTTTAACACAAACTAAGTTGGAAAGGATATTAGTACTTATGCTAAAAACATATCAAAACACTTAGATCTAAGCACGTATGACGTACCTCCATCTTCTTAATTAATTGCTAGGCAAGGATTCAATGTATTACTTTTTATTTCAAGAAATAGTTATTTTTCTTCGTTAAGTTGGATTAAATATTAGTTGGAACAGAACAATGACCAATATGGTATAATTTGTATCGCAGTTTCATGATTTTAACACTTCAGTGAGTTGGCTATTTGTTGGTCATAGATAAATATTTGCTATTTCCCTATTAACTAGGTAATGAAAAACAGATACATATTAGGTAACCAATATTTGCATAGGAACTCTTTTTCTTTTAAAAGGAGGACATATATATTCCACAGAAATTTAGGTAAACTATATAAAGTTAAACGACTAATTATTAACTACTTAAGTATAAAGCTTTGAACCAAAAATGTTGGTGGATGTGATGAGAAGTGAAGGATGACAAACTTTAGAAGGATTATTATTACTTCCTGGAATTAAGTACATAACTTAGGATTATTTAAGGAGCACTTTAAATCAATTCATGGTTTATGGGTTGCTGATGTTGCCCTCTTAATTTTATTTTTTTTCCTTTTCTAATGGTGGTGTGAGAGTTGGTGGGCGTTTGGACATAAGAATTGTAAAATTTCGGAAAAAGGTGAAAAAAATTTCCAAGTGAAAATGGTATTTGAAAATTAGAGTTGTGTTTGGACATGAATTTAATTTTGGGCTGTTTTTGAATTTTTGTGAGTGAAATTTTTGAAAAATAGCTTATTGGAGTTTTTCAAATTTTTGAAAAAATTTGAAATTCATCTTCAAATGAAAATCGAAAATTTCGTGGCCAAACATTAATTTCAAAAAAGGTGAAAAAAAAATTCTTTTTATGGCAAAATGGGCCCTTAATTTGCACAAGTCTCCATTATTTTATCAGGTATCTTTTATTTTATATCAGTATAAGTATTGAATAACTCTGATAACGAAGACTTTAGCAGATAAAAAGAAATCACATAAAACTTTTTCTCATTCCTTCATGATATACAAATCACTTAGTTACAAGACATAAGCATTTTGGCCAAGTCCAAATTGGAGATTCAAGAGAAGTAAAGTTAGTGGTCCAACAAAGTACAAAGAACTTGGTGTTTAAAGCCACATCTTTTCAGAAATGGGGGTTCCATCAAATAAATGCTGACGAATAAAAGCATCCCATGGTTCCTTTAAGGGCGAAACAAATAATACCAAATTTGACTAAGTTTAGTCTGTATTAGTTTAAAAGTCAAGAAAATGCGAAATAGTGTAAGTTTCTTCTTGGAGAAGAATGAAGACATCGAAAAGAAAGTAAAAACAAAATACTAATTCGCATACGTGTCTTTTTAATAGTACGCAGAGTATAGGTCTATTTGTAGAAAATCGAATACAGTGAAAACAAAGAAAAACTGAAATTACATTCTCATAAATGCCAGTTAATTAATTGAAAACAAAATATTAATTTTTATAAGATGAGAATTCCATAGGTATAACTTTATTCGAAATTATTCCATATGATTTTCATAATTTGCAAGATATGATTAAAAACAAAACAGCAAAAATTATAATATAGATTACGTGTTTAAGGGACTTGATAATGCGCAAATGCGTAACTATCAGAAGGTTGACTAATCAACAATAATGAGAACGTATAATGAAATGAATTGATGTGTATGGACTTGCATGGTTGTGGCCTGTGGGAGAAAAGTCAGAACAAATGGCTAGCAATAGAAGCTGGGCGTAGACTTTGACCTCTTCACAAAGACTGCAATAACTGGAACCATAGAGGTGCTAAACTGCAATTTCAAATTAGACGGGTTATTTTCCTTTTTCGTCTATTCCAAAATAAACGACATATTTTTAAATTTGAAAAGAATTTAATTTTAAAATCTTCATTTTACCCATGTCATCATATCCTTAATTAGAACATTTTATAACCACAAAAACTCTATGGCCCATAAAACTTTTATCCCTTAAGCTTTTAAGATTACAAGTTTCAAAAATCTTTTTTTTTTTAAACTCTGTATCGAGTCAAATTACCTTATCTAAATTGAAACGGAAGGAGTATTATTTAATTATATGATATTTGAAAAATTACTGACCGATTAATTTTGTCCTACAATGTGGGATTGGGTTGACAAGTCGAGTTATGGTACTTGTGACTTTTGACTCTGCCGATACAATAGAGGAAGCTTGCTCCATTAATGCATATTTGCATGAGAGTCAGTTCTAATAGAAATGAGGTAGTTGGGTCATCCCATCTGATAGAAATGGTTGGGTCATCCCATGACATATTTATTTGGAATTTTTACCTCCTATAGCAAAGGTTGATATCTTATTTATTTTAAATAAATACCCTTTTAAAAAATTATATTCTATAGATATCTTTTGATTTTTATAGCCAAATATCTATTTATGGTTACCTCCTACTCTTAAGCCATAAAATACTCTTTGTATTATTTTTCTCTCTCATTCTTTCAGATTTTTCTCCACCCTCTCTCTCTCTCTCAATGCCAGTATTTCTCCATGGTTATCTCCTCTCTCTCAACAAATGTGTATGCATTAAAGGGAAAAAACAGATACTGATTCTGATCGGAAAATGAAGTTGGATTTGGTTCAAAATCAAAAAACGAAAAAAATGTTGGAAATTGATAAAAGACCTGCAAATAGAACTCGTACGGACATCCATCCAAACAATGGCGTTGTAAAGAGGTAGCCCTGTGGATTTGTTCCACACAACAGTGATCTCTCGCTGATTTGTAAGCCCAATAGCTTTGAGTCCACTATCCACGTTATGTCCATCAGTAGTAGCCTTATCAAGAGCCTTTGCCATACAGATCCTCACACTCTCCACAATCTCCATTGGGTCGTGTTTTCACTACCGGCTTCCGGTGAACGGCGGATTCGCCGAAAATTAGTGTTTGTTCTTGAACAAAGACGGCGGAGTTTGGGGCTGAGCAACTTGATTTTCTGTTAATATATTTCAATGTATTTTCATGTATTTGATTGTATTCATTGTCTTTTTTTTCATTGTAATTCAATGTATCTTGTTGTATTCCATGTATTTTATTGTATTCACTGTCTTTTTTTTCCATTGTATTTCAATGCATCCGCTGTATTATATGTATTTCATTATATTCACCGTCTCACTATATGCCATGAATGTATTCATTTTTTTAATTAATATAATTTATTATTCAGATGTATTATATAATTTCTCTAAAGATTGCCATGTTTTTGGGTATTTTTCGGTTGAGAATCTTTTTTATAACTGAAAATACAAATTTTGTGTGTTATAAATGAGTTTGTTGAGTTATATTATTATGTTAATTGATTCACTTTCCGTTTTAAAAACAGTGCAATCCCCTATTTCACGCCGTGAATACAGTCGAATACAGTTGAATACATTAATATGTCCAGCTGCAATCCCATGTTTCACTCCATGAATACAGTCGAATACAACAACTGATTAGCTGGACTTCCCTAATTCACGCCTATTTTTGCTACTGTATTCATGAATACAATAGCTTAAATACATCAAATACATCTTATAACCACACAAAAAATATCTATAATCCGTAATATAGCAAATGGTATTTATAGATGGCTAATTACTACCAAAAAATAGCGCTTTATGAAAATTTCTCTCTTTGTTTCAACCTCCCACGACTCTTCGCTAATTAACATCCTGTTCATATTTAACAAATCAAATAAACTTATATTTTATGGATCAAATTCAAGGAAGGCATGTCAAAGCAAAGCTTATGCCTAGGAAAAATTTGGTCTTTACTACTTAGGAAATAAGCAAAAACAAAGAGTAAGAGTGATTTTTTTTCTTGACGAGAGGACTTGATGGTTTCATATGATTTTATGTTTGGTCTTGTAAAGGATGACAATATATTTATGTAATATACGTAATTGTTGTGCATATAGGAATCTAGGATGTATTGACTTTGTGTTTGTTTAACCAAAAAATAGGAATTTCGATCAAAGCATGCTATTAGAAGAATTTGGGTTACTGATAATCAAATAAAAAGAAGAATAATTGATATAAACGATAGCTGGATAAAAGCAAACTAAAATTAGTGTATTTCAATAGTATTTCGTGTCCTTACAAATGTTTATTCCTCTTTATAGCTATTTCTAAGTAATACGTTTCTTTCCTCCCATAATGGAGTTATTATGGGCAATTAATGACATTTAATGTAACGTCATAATTGGCAATCATAACTGTTCAGTACAGATTCAATAACGTTTCCCGTAATTAATGCTCATTAACTACCAATAATATGTATCTATACTTTCTTGCTATCTAGGTTCATTCCTCCGATGCTTCTTCAAAGAGGTTCGAGCACTCATTCCTTCTGGTTTTCTTGGACCTTTGCCCATGTCCGTTAAAGCTCGTGCCTCTTCAACTATTCTCTGCCAACTGTCATTCTTTTACTGACCCACGTGTCATGACATATCATCACATAATTAATTTAATATACTAACTTGATTTTTTCCAATACAGATAGTCCCCCCACTTGCCATTTATTCAACAATAGAATATTTGGGAAGTAGATCTCATTAAAGCGGGAATTTTTGCCGCCATTATACCTTTTCCACAACTGACGCTTCATATGTCACTTCCATTTAATGCTCGTGACACGTGGCATCTTCTGATTGGATATGCAATTCTTCAGCGTCTTTTAGGGCTTTATTGCGGCTTCATCAATTACGAAGTGACAGTTTCCATCATGACGTTTCCATCATTACCCCCTTTTCTTGACAGTTGCTTCTGAGTATAAATATAGCTTTTGTTTTTGAATTTTTCATAAAAAGTTACCTATCTTAGAATATTCATTCTAGTTTTTTTCCTCGTACAACCATGTCTTCTTCAAACCCTAATGTAACGACCCGACCGGTCATTTTGAGCTTTTGCACTTCGTTCCCCAGTTCCTGAGCATGACTTGCCCCATGTAGTGTATTATGACTTATGTAAATCATTGGTTTTGGTTTTCAGGGTGATCAGAATGAATTTGGAAGAACAGTTCTCATTTTGAAGCTTGAAATTTGACAGGTTTGACCAAGATTTGACTTGTTAGTATATGATCTCGAATTGGAATTTTTATGATTTGGTTAGCTCCGCTAGATGGTTTGGGACTTAGGAGAGTGATTGAAAGGTGTTTTGGAGGTCCGGAGTAGATTTAGGCTTGAATTGGCGAAATTGAGTTTTTGGCGTTTTCCGGTTGATAGGTGAGATTTTGATATAGGGATCAGAATGGAATTCTGGGAGTTGCAGTAGCTTCGTTATGTCATTTGGGATGTGTGTGCAAAATTTCAGGTCATTTGGACGTGGTTTGACTGGGTTTTGATCAAAAGCGGAATGCGGAAGAATTTAGAACCTTAGGCTTGAATTCGATGAATTTTGGTGATTTCGATGTTGTTTGAGGTGTTCTGAAGGTTGGTACAATTTTGAATAAGGTTACGAGATATGTTTGTACTTTTGGTTGAGGTCCCGGGGGCCTCGGAGTGATTTCGGATGATTCACGGAAGAGTTTGAGGTTTTGAGAAGTTGCAGATTTTTGCTGCTTTTGGTGTTTCCGCACCTGCGTATTGGGGACCGCAGGTGCGATGCCGCAGATGCGGAAAAGGTGATCGCAGAAGCGGAAAAATGCCTGGGAAGGCAGGAACCGCAGATGCGGTTGTGGGGGACCGCACCTGCGAAGGCGCAGATGCAGAATTGGCATCGCAGATGCGGTTTGGGTTGAGTTAAGTGAAAGCCGCAGAAGCGGCTCATTGACCGCAAATGCGGTACCACAGATGCGGTAGAAGCACCGCAGATGCGGAAGTGCCTGGTTCAGAATATATTAATTCCTCCTTCGCGATTTTCAGAGGGTTTCTTCACTTTTTAACTTGAATTTTGGAGCTTTGGGTGATTTTGAAGAGAAGAAATCATTGTTCTTCATTGAAGTAAGGATTTTGGACCCTAAAACTCGATTATTTGTGATTAAGGAACAAAATATCAGTGTTTAATTCATGAAGATTAGTAGAAAAAGGTGGAGTTAGGGCTTGAGATTATGAGACCTTCTAGGGATGATTTGAGGGGTCAAACGAACTCCGATTTTCGAGTTATTTATATGTACGAACTCGTGAGATGATGAAGAACATTTTGCTATAAAGTTTTTCCAGTTCCAGGACGCGGGCCCGGGGGACGGTTTTTGACTGATTTCGGGTTTTGTGCTTAAATTCGATATTTTTCAATTGGAATTCATTCGTTTAGCATAATTTGATGATAAAAATCTGAACTTGGTAGATTTGGAGCACTCAGAAGTTGATTCGAGAGGCAAGCGTGCAGAGTAGCTTTTCGGGCCAGTTCGAGGTGAGTAAAGACTTTAAATGTTGTCCTGAGGGTATGAAACCCCGGAATTTCACAGCGTACGACTATGTTGAGGTGACTTACACGCTAGATGACGAGCGTGGGGTAGAGCACCGTTGGGGATTGTGACTTAGTCCATCCCGAATGATTATTTTACTATGTATTTGTAGTTAATTATTTAATATTATTATATTTTGGGCTAAATGCCATATGTGGGCTTCGTGCCAGCTGTTAAAACCCTTAGGGGATTTTTAAATGATATTTTCCTCACTGATTGATTTCATATTGGTACTCAGTCATACTATTTTAAAAAACTCAGCTATATTATTCTGTTTTAAACACATTAAATGATATTTTCAATGGTATTTGAGCTGAGCTTCATATTTTACTGTAGCCCGAGAGGTTTATGAGATTCTGACTGAGTAAGGGTCGGGCTGCACGCCTCAGCAGTGATACATTGATTATAATACTGAGGCCGAGGGCCTGAGATTGTACGCCACGAGGTGGCTTGAGATTGATATGAGGCCGAGAGCCTGTTTATGATGCCACGAGATGGCTTGATTATGCGTTTGGGCCGTAAGGGGCCCCTCTCGGAGTCTGTACACCCCTAGTGAGCGCGGGTACCCATTGTGATATGAGATATAGCCCGAGGGGCTGGTATTATTCTGTGATATTGCCCGAGGGGCTGATTCTGTTGTTACTGTGCCCGAGGGGCAGATATTATGTGTTTACTTATTAGTTGTTTTCCTGTATATTGTTTAACTGTTTAAGAGAGGTTTATGAGATTTCACTACTTAATTATATTCACTGATTTGTTATGCCTCTTGTAGCTTAATGTTGTGCCTTATGTGGCTTTATATTACTCAGTCTTCATTTATTTTTATTACTCACTGAGTTGGAAGTACTCACTTTACTCCCTGCACCTTGTGTGCAGATTCAGGTATTTCTAAACACGATAGCGAGTATTGGTTGCTCAGAGGCAGAGTCATCGGATTTTAGCAAGGTAGCTGCCCGACGTTCGCAACACTGCTTTTCTCCCTCTCGATTTCATTAGACTGTATCTAGTACATTTTAGACTCTTGTTGTATTCCGACCTTAGTAGATGCTCATGACTAGTGACACCCCGATGCCGGGCTGTGTTGGGTTTGTTTTTCCGTAAATTATACTGTTAACTGCTTATATTTTGAAATTTTATCATCTTTACGACTTAATACTTATTATTTTACTGCTTAAGATTGGAATGGGAATGTGTCGGCTGGCCTTGTCTTCACGAGAGACGCCATCACGACCGGGTTCGGGTTTAGGGTCGTGACACCTAATCCCCAAAGAGTCCCCATTGTTGATGAACTTTCCCTTGCTCCTGTTAGAAGCAGAAGAGGGGGAAGATTGCGTAGTTTAGGGTCTTCATCTATATGAGGTGTTTCTTTACCTCCAGCGAGTTCCACCCCTCCTTCTAGAACTAGGGGTTCTCTTTCACATAGATCTTCTTCTAGGAATAATGACTCTAGTGAACCAGTTCGTGAACCTTTAGTAGATGAAATTGTCCCTTCTGAACTATCTTTTTATTCTGATAGAGAATCGATTAGGAATCAAGTTTCTTCTATGTCTTCTTTGGATCGTGTTGATGTTTACCCATCTCAGATTACCGAAGGTTTAATCTCTGTTGTCCGTAGGGACTGCCATTGGAGACTGACTTCCCTATCATAATTCCTAATGCAAACTAGAGAATTACATCTTATATGACCGAATTTTCTTTTGTGTATACATATCCCTTTACACTAAATTTTAAACCTCCCATTGATCCTGTTATCATTGGGTTCTGCAGTTTTTTCAATGTTTGTCTAGGACTAATTGGCCCCATTGTGTGGAGGGTTGTTGCTTGTCTAAGGCACTTATCAAGGTTGGCTAATTTTCCTTTTACTTTCTTTCATTTGGTCCACCTCTACTCCCCTAAGCTTTTCCGACATGGGATCTTCACTTTAGTAGCGAGGAGTAAGAGAGTACTAGTTAGCCCTGAGAATGACAACGACCGTGGCTGGTATGCCAGATTTGTTGCTGCTCCTACTGTAGGTTTAGTAGGTGAAGAAAATGTACCATTCCCTGAAAAGTTGAATTTTTCACGTAAGTTTTACTTTTGCAACTTTCTTTCTTTTTTCCTTTTGAAGGGGTTTATTTTTCCCGCTGTTGTTTAACTTTCTCTTTTTTCAGCAACCATGGGAACTGTTGACGAGATTCCCAATTTCCGTGGTTGGTAGAGAAATTATTGACTGTTGCACCGATGGAAGGCAGATCTTGGAAAAATCTTTCACACAGGTTTGGTTGGAAGGTTAAAACTTATGGTGAATACTTTACCCCCTTTCTTTTTATATTTTCGTTCATCTTTCCTTTGGAATTTATTTGACCCTTCTTTTTATCAGGGTTCCCCATACGTGGTGTAAGTGCTGATGCAATCGCGGCTTCCAGAGTTTCTTTGGAAAGAGCTCAAGAAATAATCTTGAGTTCTTCATCGAAAAGGAAGGTTGATGTAACCCGGGATTCTGAGGAGGAAGAGGAACAAGATGGAAGTTCCTTGATTAAAAGGCCGCGGTCCAGAAGACGCGTCTTTTCAGACGATGAAGCGACTCCTCCCCGTTATGTTCCCGTGACCGAGCCTGTTGAAGCCACCTTGGTGAGTTCTGATGATGATACTCCTGCGGCAGCTCATGACTCTGATGAACAACTTTTTTCTCATGGGTTTGATAGTGAGGATTTGGATTTGGTTTCTAATGAAGTACCCCTTGCCTCTTTTACCTTGTTTGTCCCTGTGGTGCATTCTTTGCCAGTTGTTACTGCTACTATTTCTGCTCCACCCTAAGCTGTTATGACTTCTTCTACAGTCCCCACTACTACCATTCCTCGTACTGAGGTTGGTTCTTCAAGTGGAAGTGGAGGGATGAAGCAGATTACCATTGAGGTCCCTGCCGATGGTAATCTTTTGAAAAAGTCAGGTCGGGCTGACGTATGGTTGAAACCCTTGATTGGTCCAGTCGAAAAGTCCAAGCTAGAAAGTCATAGTTCTTTGACTTGGATGAATGATATAGTGCAATCATCACTGAAGGTATCCGCTTCTTTTTACGCTTTATTCCATTCTCCTTTTACTAAGGTTCTTACCCCTTTCTTCTTTTTTAGATCAATCTCATTGGTACGGAAATGATGAAGAGGGTTTCTCATATGGAGCAGTTAATGCATGACTATCAAATTGAAGCAGGCAATTGGAAAGGACAATATGAAAGTCTTCAGGTGGAGATGGAAGTGTTAGAAGAAAGCAAGCATACCTTAGAGCAGCAGTTGAAGGTCTTGATTTCAGAGTTAGCGGTTGAAAAAGCTTCTTCCAATCAGGCTGGCAAGGATAAAAACCTCCTTGAGGCATCATTTTCCGAGCAGCTCTCCAAAGCCAGTGAAGAGATTAGAGGATTGAAGGCCTTGCTAAACGAAAAAGAAGTTTATGCGGGTGAACTTGTTCAAACACTCACCCAGACCCAAGAAGATCTTCGTGTGTCTTCTGACAAGGTCAGATTTTTGGAAAGTTCACTTGCCCCTTTGCGATCTTCTTATGATGTTGCTTTGGCCGAGAAGGAAGAGCTCAAGAATGATATTGACCAATGGGAAAGAGATTATGAAGCTCTTGAGGACAAAACTACTATTGAAATGAGTTGGGCTATTTTAAACACACGCCATGATACCCTTGTGGAGGCTAGCCAAGAGGGTTTTAATTTGAATGTCGAGTTAGCTAAGATAAAGGAAACCATTGAGAAAACTCGGCAAGGTCAAAATTTTCCTTCTCCCAGGGCTGATACTCTTGAGTATGTTGAAGCTAATATATATGCGGTGGATATCCCAGCTCCTTCAAATCAAATCGAGCCTTCTGTTGTTGATGATGCTGCTTTAGACTCTTCTTCCGCTCCACAGTGAAAGTTTATGAAGTTTGACTCCTTTTTTTTTCCTTGGTAGAATTTGTGGTTTTATCCCTGGTCCCATTTGGGGGTTAAGTTTTTGGTAATGACAAGTCCCCAGGTCTTTTCGGGGCATTTTGTAAAAAATGACAATCAGTTTATGACTAAGTTCATACTCAGTCTAAACTTAATATTTTAAAGTTTCGTTTCAACTTAATTATTTTGAGCTTCTATTTTACTCTTTTTGCCTTGTTTTTTTATATAAGTCCAAGGTCTTGTCTTTTAATATGTGGGTTTCTGTCTTACCCTTTTTGTGTTTTTTTTTATAAAAAATGCTTTATTACCTTCATAGATCTTTGAATCAAACATGAATTTTATAAAAGAGGGCCCTTTAATATACGACACTTAATGAAGATGACGTCTCAACTTCATAATGGTGTAAATATACGAAAAAAGAAATAGCAACACACATGTTTCTTGAAATAACTTTGATAAAATTTTCGTTTGAACTTTGTCAAGTTTAAATAACATCTTACATGTATCTAAATATCTTCTATTACTTTTTCGTAACTGTTTTCTTTACAACAAATTTGCAAAAAAGAAAATCCAAGGGTTTCTTTATGACCCATGGCTAAATACTGCCTTTAACCTAAACATCGTAAGATTTTGAAATCTATATGAAGGTTTTTTGGTTGGCTTGTGACTTGTGTTATTGGCTCGTGACTTTGCTCTGAACTTGATATTTGATGAGTAGACTTTTGGGCTTGACTTTAACTTTAGTTGTTTTCAGTCTTCTTCGCCTTCTTTATACATATATCATATGTATATTATATAGTCCCCCAAGTGTTTGAGCTTTGAAGTATGAAATCTCGAGCACTTGATTATTCCTTCCATGCGTTCCTTTTCCTGAAAAGGAAAAACATGCGGGACTTGGAGGTATGATTTTAGATGAAGACTGCTCAACCCATTTAAATTTCCATCGGAATAGTTGTAACCCTAGACCGGAAATTATGTTCTTTCCGCGTGTCTTTCAGGTCGTAATTCATCATTTAGTGTGGGCTAGCTTTTTGCCTATCATCTAAAATCGTTAGTAAAATTTTAATAATTCAAAAATAAAATTGTTAATGGGGATACCTGCCCGCGGGTAATTCTATTCCTTAGAAATAGTATCTCTTCAGATGAACAGCATTCCAATTTGAAGGTAGAATCTTGCCATCCAATGTTTCAAGCTCGTATACTCTTTTTCCTGCGATACCATGAACCTTATAAGGTCCTTCCCAAGTTGGACTTAACATTCCTGCATTAGCTGCCCTCGTGGATTCGAAAACTTTCTTGAGTACGAAGTCCCCAATCTTGAAGTATCTGAGACGAGCTTTCCGGTTGTAGTACCGCTCCATAACTTGTTTTTGTGCTGCCATCCTTATTGATGCAGCTTCCCTCCTTTCTTCAAGTAAATCCAGGTTTACCCGCATCTCTTCTTCGTTTGATTCCTCAGTAGCTTGAGTATATCTCGTACTTGGTTCTCCTATCTCGACTGGAATTAAAGCTTCAGCTCCATATACAAGTGAGAACGACGTTTCCCCCGTACTTGTTTTTGTTGTTGTTCGATAAGCCCACAAGACCCCGGGTAGCACCTCTAGCCAATTGCCTTTATATTCCTCCAATATTTTCTTCAAGTTGTTGATAATGACTTTATTTGTTGATTCAGCTTGTCCATTACCCAAAGGATGGCAAGGCGTTGAGGTAATCCTTTTAATTTGCCAACTTTGGAAAAATTCTGTGATTTATGCGCCTATAAATTGCGGGCCATTATCACATACGATTTCCTTTGGTAACCCGAATCGGCATATGATGTTTCGCCAGATGAAATCCCTGACCTCTTTTTCTCGTACCTGTTTAAATGCTCCTGCTTCCACCCACCTAGTAAAATAATCAGTGAGTACTAATAAAAATCTTACCTTGCCTTTGGCTTGCGGTAATGCACCCACGATATTCATTCCCCACTTCATAAAAGGCCATGGTGCAATGACCGGATGTAATAACTCAACAGGTCGATGCATGTTGTTACCGTATCTTTGACACTTGTCACATTTAGCCACAAAATTTTCCTCTTCTTCTTCCACTTTTGGTCAATAATAGCCGGCTCTAATCATGGTTTTCACTAAAGATATTCCTCCCGCGTGATTTTCACAATGTCCCTCGTGTATTTCTCTCATCACATACTCTGTTTGAGAAGGCCCGAGGCATCTTGCTAATGGACCACCGAACATTTTACGATAAAGATTGCTTTGCTTTAAACAATATCGAGCAGCTTTTTTGCAAAGTGCTTGAGCCTTTTTCTTATCTTTAGGTAAAATTCCATACTTTGGTACGTTTGAATATAGGTCCCTATGGGACGTCTACTCCACCGATGATCATGTGAATGGCATGTTGAGGTTCTTCAAGCTCATTCTTCCTGCCTGTATCTCTCTCCCTGAAGTGACTCTTAGCCCGATCACTTAGGAATTCTCGAAGGTGGCCCTCATTGAATAACCTAGCCACTTCTTCCCTCAGCTGCCTCCAATCCTTCGTTCTATGGCCATGCGTGCCATGATACTTGCACGTCAAGTTCGGGTTCCTTTGGGAGGGATTGGTCTGGATTGGCATGGGCCACTTGGTATCTTTGATTCTCCCAATAGCTGAGACGATCCCTGATGCATCTATGCTGAAGTTGTACTCTGATAATCGAGGGACCTCGGCAGGGTTGACATGCTTATCGAACCCGTTCTTGCTCATGAGTCCTTGAGAACCTTGACCCCGGTCACTTCTTCGATCGCTCCGAGAGGTGTTGTGGCTCGGGCCGTTGTTCCTTCGATCGGCATATGGTTGATACCGTTCCTTGTTGAATCTTGATCCCCGGTCTGTGTCCCTCGGGGGCTTGGCTGCGAATGTATTAGGATGGACCGAGCCCGATGGGGCTCCCAACTGGTCGTCCTCGACCCTAATATTTTTGATTGATAATGATTGTGTACATCCGACCATGTCACGGCTGGATATTCGATCAAGTTCTGCTTTAGCTGTCGAGACGCGATCGAGCTTCTTTCATTCAAACCTTGCATAAAGGCCTGAACTGCCCAATCATCGGAAACCGGCGGTAATTCCATTCTTTCCATCTGAAACCGGGACACGAACTCCCTTAGCATCTCGTTATCCCTTTGTTTTATTTTGAAGACATCCGATTTTCTTGTGGCCACCTTTATGGCCCCGGCGTGTGCTTTCACGAAGGCGTCCGCCAACATAGCAAATGAATTAATAGAGTTAGGAGCTAAGTTGTGATACCAGATCATAACTCCTTTTGATAGTGTTTCCTCAAACGTTTTCAATAACACTGACTCGATTTCATCGTCATTCAAGTCATTTCCTTTGATTCCACAAGTGTATGAAGTAATATGTTCATTAGGGTCAATTTTTCCATTATATTTCGGTATATCGGGCATGCGAAACTTCTTGGGAATGGGCATTGGAGCCGCACTTAGGGGGAAAGGTTTTTGTATGAACTTTTTCGAGTCCAGTCCTTTCAAAATCGGAGGTGCTCCTGGTATCTGGTCGACCCTTGAATTGTATATCTCCACCTTTTTGTCATTTTCTTCAATTTTCTTTTCTCCGGATTCATTTCTTTGGTTAGTTCTTCGAGCATTTTCATAATAGCGGGATCAGTTCCCGAGCCATTTTCATCGGGCCTTTTAGGCGCTGGTTCCGTATGCTGGGCGTCCACTGGTTCGGTGGTGTTTGGAGTTTTTTTTTACTCTGAAGTTGAGCAATGACGACTTGCTGAGCTTGCAGAATCTCGAATATCACTTGGAGGCTGACTCCTCCTTCTTCCATTTCTCGCGTTTCCTGGCCTCCAGCTCGGGCTTCCCAGTGTGCATTCCTCACGGGGTTTGTGCATGCATCCATGTTTAGAGCGTTATGTGAACTGATATCAACGGGCTCCAATTTGGCACTCCCTCAAGGTTTATGGGTGGTACACCGACCCCTATACCGCTGTTTTCTTTGAGTCCCTCACTATCATGAGCTGGTGCGTTTTGTGTGCTAGACATATCTCAGCCTGAAATCAAAGAATCTTTGACAAGAAAAAGTGTGAAGAATATCGTGTGTTATCAGAAAACTAGCATTAAAATAATCACTATTATCTTTAGCCCCACGGTGGGTGCTAAACTGTTTACCTCGAAAAATGCGAGTAACAATCAAATTTGATTTGTGGCTGTAAAGATACGTGATTTATTCCAATACTAGTGAATGTATGAATAATATTAAGCTTAAGTAAAAAGAAATTGATGAACCAAACCAGTGTTGTTAGAGCAAAAAAGACCTCGAGCTCGATTATCTCAGGGACCTCGAGGTGAGCTAAGTATAAAGTATGAACAATAATGTAAAGACAATAAAGCTGAAGAACAATTGTTGAGCACGTTAAACAAGAAAAGCAGAGTAGAATGTTCTATTGTAGAGGATGAGATATCCTTTTACAAATGATTGGGGTCCCTTTTATATAGGAGGAGAAAACCCCAATACAGTACATTCCTAATTGCGGTAAAGAATTCTATTGGTACAGGTGTACAACAACCTAGTACGGACATGTACCATTTCATACAAATCTTATCCTATAATTTATGCCTTGATCCACGTGTCCTTGAGAAATTCCCGCTCTTTCTTGAGTGTCCTCGAGATTGTGCTACCCTCGATGTAGGTCGTGCCAGGCCTTCGATCTGCTTCGTCGAGGTGTGTGTCCTTCAGCCGGGTCCGACCTCCACTTCGAGTCGCCCGGACTCGGACTCATAGCTCAATTTAAGACTTCGAGATCGGGCTCCTTTATTTTGACCATATACACAGAGTTACTTCAACATACAACTATATAACTTTTCCCTTAAACTTCTTAAACGATCCGCGCCAGTCATAGCTTAGGTATCGTCCTTTTGATAGAAAAGCTTTAGTGTCCATGCTTTCCCAAGTCAAGGATTCCTTTGCACTGGTTGCTCACATTCTTCTTAAGTGTTGTTCCAAGAACTGAAATAAAAAAAGAACAGAATCATCACTAAACTAATTTAGGAAATTACTAAGTAGCAAAAAGAACAACGTGATTGTACCTCGTACAATATCTTGAAGAAGAATATATTAGTCATGTGGTTACTACCTTCTGCAAGAAAACATAAAAACCATTTAATATCAGAAGCTTAATAGAAATTACCAAATCGGCATCATTAGCTTATTGAAAAGATCACTCCACTAATAGAGATAGAGTTATATACAACTGTAGGAAGTGTTTCGCAAATGATATTCACTTCCCAACCAGCCGTATAGGTGGACACACATCTTGTGCTATCTTTTCCTAAGTCCTAACTGTCATATTTCATTGTCCCAAGTAAGGTGGATAATACTTTCTATAAGCTAAAGGAAAGAGAAATAACATTAAAAATATTATTATGCGGTGTGACATTATATCTCAAGTATTATAAGTAGAAAGAAACATAACAATTTAGTTTCAGTTTTTCTCTTGTTTACAGAGAAATGATTGATTAGAATACAGAGTGCCATTTTACTAGATCAATATAGAGTAGTTTGTCGGGAACAATTTGAACATTCAAACAATGCCAATAATCTAATCAGTACAAGTACAACATCATTTCAACATGAAAAGATGCAGCAAAAGCACTGACTTTGAAGAGAAATCCTCGAGGTTTACACGGCAAAGGTAAAAAATATTACTAATCTTGTGGTCTTATACTATTGACATTTGCTTTTTTTTTTAACTTCTTGCCAAGAAATGTAGCACAAATAATTATCAGCTTGGTGATTCATAATGAAGCTCTGTTGTTGCAAGCGTGACAAGTAAAGATAGTGTCAAATGGCAGTACTTAGACAGCCTCAACTAGTGTCACACATAGTATATAAAGAAGAATGGAATGGTGGACAAATTACGAAGTGTACTTGCACAACCTCAAGTAGTTATCTGAATGTCATCTATACAGAAGAATCCTATTCCTTTTTTGAGAAGGAAAAAGGATTTCTATTCTATCAAGCTGCTATACTGATAATAATAAATTCTATTCTCCTTAGTTATGAGAAAATGACTATCTACGGAAGTGCAAATCCAATAAATGTTAGTTAATCCTTTAAAGCATTTAATCAAACAGTTGGTAGGAATAGAATAGAACGCAACAAAAATTTGCAACCATTTTAAAGGCAGTGAACTAGAAATTCAATCCAGAATAGCACCTAATATAGGTGAATAGAACTTACCCGAAACTTAATAACCTTGACTAAAAGATCGAGAATTATCAACAGTAGTATTATAGACTAGAGAACGGATTAAATATGATAGTTGATTGTATATGAAGGGAGGTTTAAATTTTGGTAAATTTCTGTCATGTTTAGAATTCTAGAACAGTCTAATACCAACCTGGTCGTCTCCCCTTTTGATTCCCTGCGTCATGCTGGAATTGGTTTATCCGCTTATCGAGCGCGACTATGAATTTAGAGAAAAATTGATTGGAGCGCTCGAAAAGTATATGAAGAAAATCTAGAAGAAAAATCCCATGGCAATCGTGATTTTGTGGTTGAGGAAAGGACAGAGATCATTAGTACGTTTATGAGAGAACATTAGACCGACGGCCTTCCTTAACGGTATCTCCAACGACCCAAAAAGTTATCTTATATTTTAGAACTCAATTATGCGCTTTTAAGCCTTAAAAATCTTGTTTTTACCCTCCTCGATTTGCATGCGTAGTTCGGGCGTGCTTTTAGAAAGCTTTTATGTTAAGTTGATAAAAAGAAGAAATTTTGCCTAAAAATTTCATTTGAGTTGACTTCGGCCAACATTTTTGGTAAACAAACCCGGATTCGTGTTTTGACAGTCCCGATGGGTCCGTATCGTTTGGGACTTGAGCGTGTGCCCGGAATCAAAATCGGAAGTGCGTAGCCCAAGATATCGGGCTTTGTCGAAATTTGAAAGTTATAGGCTTAATGAAATAGAAATGTTTGACCAAGGTTTGACTTTTTAGATATCGGCTCCGTATTTTGTTTCGGAACCCGGTATAGGTTCAATACCATATTTATGACTTGTCTGTGAAATTTGGTGAGAAACGGAGTTGGTTTGACGTGATTCGGACGTCCGGTTGAGAAATTAGAAGTTTCAAAGTTTTCTTGAAAATTTCATTTGATTTGGTGCTAAATTCGTATTTCTAGGTGTTATTTTGGCGATTTGATCGTGCGAGCAAGTTCGTAAGATATTTTTAGACTTGTATGCACTTTTAGTTTAGAGCCCCGAGGGCTCGGGTGAGTTTCAGATAGGCTACGGAGTGAAATTTAACTTGAAAAATGTTGCTGGTGTTCAGATTTTTGTTGCAAGCCTCAGACCTCGCATTTGCAAGGTCAATCATCACATTTGCGACCACTGTTGGGTTCGCATTTGCGAAGAGTGGCTGGGAAAGCCAGGGTTCGCATTTGCGAACCAAGCTTCGCATTTGCGAAGTAAGTCTGGGAAGGGCAGTGATCGCAAATGCGATCCTAGGATCGCAATTGCGAAAGTTCATGTTCGCATTTGCGAAAGTTCATGTTCGCATTTGCGAACCAATCTTCGCATTTTCGAAGGCAGCAGAGCTGTGAAGGACTTCGCATTTGCGATGGTTCCTTCGCATTTGCGGGCTTCGCATTTGCAAAGCCTGGGTCGCAAATGCGACATATGCAGCTGGGTAAATATGACTTAGACGGGATTTTTCATTCATTCTTAAAATTTTCAAAACTTAAAACCTTAGAGGAAAGTTTTCCTAAGAACTTTTCTTCCCCAAATCATTGGTAAGTGATTCTAAACTAGTTTCTTTCATTCTTTCACTTTATTTTACAAGATTTCAACTTAAGATCTAAGGTTTTCATGGTGGAATTGGGGTTTTTTGGGTAGAAACTAGGGATTTGATAAATTGGGGATTTAGACCTCAAATTGAGGTCGGATTCCAAAACCAATTAGATAACCGTGCTCGGGGGTGAATGGGTAATCGGGTTTTGGTCTGATATTCGAGTTTGGACCAAGCGGGCCGAGTGTTGACCTTTACAATAATAGCCTAAATTAAATTCTTTGCAATCGTGGGTAGTTCCTAAGGCTTAATTTGAATCGTTTGGTTGGTAATATGCTAGATTCTACTGGTTCAGAAGCTCTTTTGAGAGGAAAAGTTGTGGTTGAGCTTTGAGTTTGGTCGTTGGAGTGAGGTAAGTGTCGTGGTTAACCTTAGCATGAGGGATTAGGTCTTATTTTCCTATTTGCTACGTGTTTGAATGTTGGGTACGGCGTATAGGTGAGGTGACGAGTACTTATGTGTTGTTGTCGGATCATAGCATGCGAGTGGGCTTATTCTTGCAATTGTTGCTTTTCGTGATCATATTATCCATGCTTAGACTTATTAATCATTATGTTGATCGTTCTTATCATGTTTACGGACTTTGGTATTGATTCAAGGTTGAGGTTGGTGTTGTGGGGCCAAATGTTAAAGTAAGACTTGTTCTTGTTATTTCTATCTCCCAGTTGTTATTATTCATTGTTTGGTGAGGGAGAGTGTTAATGCACGAAGGGTGATTCCGTGCCATGCGTTGTGAGTGATAATGCACGAAGGATGATGTCGTGCCATATTATGAGAGAGTTAATGCACGAAGGGTGATGCCGTGCATTTTCCTTTACTGTGTTTACTTGTTCATATCTGTTCAAGGTATATCGGTTGCTCTAGTTCTTATTACTGCTGTGATTCTTTATCTTGTGATCCCCTCAGCATGTCCCCTCTCGATATTACTTGTCTCGTTCTTTCATTGATGTTAGTAGTACATATACTGTTAAATTGCACAGGTTTTATTTGTGGGTGCCTTGTCTTAGCCTCGTCACTAATTCGCCGAGGTTAGGCTAGACACTTACCAGTACATGGGGTCGGTTGTACTAATATTACACTGCACTCCTGTGTAGATTTTGGTATTGGTCCCAGTTGATTGAGAGGCATAGCAGCTCGGGCTGGACCACCTAAGACTCAAGGTAGATCTGTCGGCATTCACTGACCCTGAAGTCCCCGTCTATCTCTTTTGTTTGACTGTTTCTATCGTTCAAACAGTTGTATTTCTTTCAGACTTGTGCTTGTAGTAAATCCTAGAATGTTCGCGAATTGCGGCTCCAGATCCGGGTAGTAGTACCTATATTGAGGATGTTATAAATTTTCGGTTTCACTTTAACTCGTTGTAGCTTATTTGCTGTTAATTACTGAAATGTATAAGAATTGGCTTAATAATTCTCTAACGTTGGCTTGCCTAGCAAGTGAAATGTTAAGCGCCATCACGGTCCCGATGGTGGGAATTTCGAGTTGTGACAAGTTGGTATCGGAGCACTAGGTTGCCTAGGTCTCACAATTCACGAGCGGTCTTAGTAGAGTCTGGAGGATCGGTACGGAGACGTCTGTACTTATCTTCCAGAGGCTATGAAGTTTAAGAACAAATATCAATTCTATTCTTCTCTATCGTGCGATTTTGTTCTCTCATTGCTAATCGAACTCTTCTACTCTTAATCTCTCGCAGATGGCAGGAACACGTACGCAGCAGCCAGAGCCCCTAGTGGTAGCCCTACGAGGGGCAGAGGTTGAGGCCGAGGCAGGGGCAGGGCCCAGCCCAAACCTCGAGCAGCAGCACCAACGGCAGAGCCTCAGGTAGATTTTGATAAGGAAGCTCCAACCCAGACCCTTCCAGTAGGACCAGCTCAGGTCCCAGAGGGGTTCATCGCCACCCCGATACTTCAGGATGCTTTGGTCCGTTTAGTGGGCCTCATGGAGAGTGTGGCACAGGCCGGCACATTTCCTGTAGCACCAGCCGTTTCTCAGGCTGGGGGAGGAGCACAAACTCCTGCTACTCACACTCTGGAGCAGATGGCTCCCCAGTTTCAAAGTCCAACAGCTCAGCCTGTTGGGTTAGTACAGTCGGGTGTTGCGACACAGACCGATGATGGATCAGCTATGTCTTTTGAGGCTTTATGGAGATTGGATATGTTTACCAAGCTTTTCCCAGTTCACTTTAGTGGTGCATCTTCAGATGACCCCAGGATTATCTGGACAGCTGTCATGAGGTATTACGAAACATGGGCATAGTAGAGACCCATGAGGTTGATTTCGCTGCATTCCAGTTGTCGGGTTCTTCCAAGAAATGGTGGACGGATTATATGTTGACCAGACCAGCTGGGTCGCCGGCTCTCACTTGGGACCAGTTCTCTCAGTTATTTCTTGAGAAGTTCCTTCCTGTCACATTGAGAGAGGACTATCGGAGGCAGTTCGAGCGTCTTCAGCAGGGCTCTATGTCTGTCACTCAATACGAGACCCGATTTGTGGATTTGGCCTGTCATGTTATTCTTCTGCTTCCTACCGAGAGGGAGGGTGAGGAGGTTTATTGAGGGACTTGCTCAGCCTATCAGATTGCAGATGGCTAAGGAGACTGAGAGTGAGATTTCTTTTGAGACGACTGCCAATATTGCCAGGCGAGTCGAGATGGTACTAGCTCAGGGGAGTGGTCAGAGATTTGACAAGAGACCTCATTATTCTGGTGGATTCAGTGGTGCCTCGTCTAGAGGCAGGGGTACTTTTGGTAGAGGCCATCCTCCCAGGCCGTTTCATTCAGCACTCCAGGCTTCTCACGGTGCTTCAGATGGTCGTGGCCCTCATATGCATTATTCCGATCAGCTAGCCTACAGTGCACCACCAGCTCCTACTAGTGCACCTCCACTCCAGAGTTTCAGGGTGGTTACTCAAGACGACAAGGCCAGTTTTAGGGTCAGCAGTCATAGCAGCCGAGGTCTTATTATACTTGTGGTGATCCGAGGCACATTACAAGGTTTTGCCCTCGAGCATCGAGCAGTACTCAGTATTAGGGTTCTCGTGCCATGGTCCTGGCACCGGGTGTTTCACCACCCGCTCAACCAGCAAGAGGTAGGGGTCAGATAGTTAGAGGTCTAAGTTGGGGCATTAGAGGTGGAGGTCAGGCCGCTAGAGGTGGAGGCCAGCCAGACAAGGCCCGTCCTCGAGATGTAGTTTAGAGTGGTAGGGCCCAGCCCCGATGCTATGCTTTTCTAGCTAGGCCTGAGGCTGAGTCATCTGACGTAGTTATTACAGGTACGGTTTCAGTTTGTAGTAGAGATGCCTCAGTACTATTTGATCTGGGTTCTACTTATTCGTACGTGTCATCCTATTTTGCTTCATATTTGATTGTGCCTCGTGATTCCTTGAGTGCCCCTGTGTATATGTCTACCCCTGTGGGAGATGCTATCGTTGTAGATCGTATTTATCGTTCGTGTGTGGTTACCATTGGGAGTCTTGAGACTCGTGTAGATCTTCTACTTCTCGATATGGTCGACTTTGATGTCATTTTGGGGATGGATTGGTTGTCACCTTATCATGCTATATTGGATTGTCATGCCAAGACGGTGACCCTAGCCTTGCCGGGGTTGCCTCGATTGGAGTGGAGAGGGACTCCAGGCCATTCTTCCAGCAGGGTTATCTCTTATGTGAAGGCTCGGCATATGGTCGAGAATGGGTATTTAGCTTATTTGGCTTATGTTCGCTATTCTAGTGCGGAGGTTCCTTCCATGGATTCAGTACCAATTGTTCGTGAGTTTCCAGAGGTGTTCCTGGAGACCTGCCGAGGATGCCACCGGACAGAGATATCGACTTCTGTATCGATTGAGCATTGAGTGGCGCGAGGAGCGAGGTAAGTGTGGTGTCTAACTTTGACTCGAGGGATTAGGAACCCTGGACTTATTTGCTATATGAAATTCATGTGAGCGGCATATATGTGAGGTGACGAGTACTTATGTGCCGTCAATTTATCTATTTTTACTTGTTTCTTCCCCGTTCTTCTCATATTGTCTCTTTCCCTGTCGTAATTGTTTCATGCTTTACTTGTATTTCCATGCTTGGTTGCTACTTGTTAGACATTGATTCTCTTTGTTGAAGGTATTAGTTATTTCATAGCTTCGTTGTCTCATATTATTTGCTTAGGCTAGTTATCGGTACTTTCATGATATATTCTGGATTGGTCTCGCTGAGTAGTATTACTTGTGTAAAGTTTTGTAGTGTGCAAGCTTCCTAATTGTTTGGTTGGAAGTTAAGACTTGTGAAGGGTTATGTGATTTGAATTGTGAAGTTGTTGTACGTACTGAATAACTGATACTGATATGGTGGGACCGGGTTGCGCGCCACAATAGGTGTAATAAGGGGGAATCGAGGTGTAATAAGGGTGAATGGTGGTGTAATATGGGTGAACTGTGAATGTGATTATTGTGATATGGTGGGAGTTGCACGCCGTAACACTTTTATTTACATTCTGTCGTTTATGTCAATAAGAGGAAATAAGGGAGGAATATGAGATGTACGGTGGGATCAGGTTGCACGCCGCAACAACCTATATATTTATACTTTTCCTTGACTGTGTTAGCTGTACGGTAGTCTTAAATTGCACTTAAGGATTGGTAGTAGCTGAACACTGATGATGTGCTTCGAGAGCTGTATTCACTTCTTGCAAGTTACTGCTTTATTTTATCCTGTCTTCCTTTCTGCTTTTATTATATACTGTATGCAGGTTATATTGTGATTGCCCCGTCGTAGCCTCGTCACTCCTTCATCGAGGTTAGGCTCGGCACTTACCAGTACATGGGGTCGGTTGTACTGATACTGCACTCTGCACTTCCTGTGCAGATTTTGGAGCTGGTTCAAGCTTATCGAGAGATTTGCTGTAGGATCTATCGGCTAGGAGACCCAAGGTAGACCTGTCGGCGTCCGCAGGCCCTGGCGTCCCCTTCTATACCTCATACTTTACTTTTTTCTTTATTTCGCAAACAGTTGCATTCTCTTTCAGACAAATACTTGTAGCAAAATCTTAGAATGTTCGTGAATTGTGACTCCGGGTTCTGGGTAGTAATAGTATATGATCAAAGTTGTTATTTATTTACTTTCGCGTTCATTTTGACTTGTTTTAGCTTGCTTATTGTTAACCACTGAAATGTAAAAAAATTGGCTAATAAATCTCTAACGTTGGCTTGCCTAGCAAATGTGATGTTAGGCGTCATCACGGCCCCGATGGTAGAAATTCCGGGTCGTTACAACATCCCAAATGAAGATATGAATTCCATCAATATTTTAAAATCCCTTTGTATCCCACAGTTGGCCATCTTCAAAGATAATATATAATTGATGGAGCACTAATTTGAGAAGAAGAAAAAAACAAAAAGTTTAAAATAAAATAGAACACTACAAGTGAAAGAAAAAAAAGAACACAAGAAATTTTTAAAAAGGGCTCGATTGGATAGGGCAAAAGTAGGAAGACATATTAAACATGACATGACAAGGCGAGTTATAATTTAGGCAAGGTTAGTCTTTCCCTTAGTCACCCTACCCGTTTATCATCCTGTAATCTTTGCGTATATTTTTTTTCTTTTTCTAATTTTAACTCCTGAAAATCCTGCCTCCGCCGATGGGACAGCCTAAGCTAATCCGATGAGGCTAGAAGCTGACTTGGGCTGAGCTAAAAAGCTCAAGTCTTAAATGAGTTAAAGAATATATAGGAATTTACTGCTAATACAACTTATTTAGAAATTATTTAAATAAGTTAGAGTTTTTGACCAAAATTATCCCTTATCTTTAGGGGTAGATATAACTTTGTCCTTTAGATATAGCCCTGAGCACTATTCGTCCTCTTAGTTTACAAAACGTGCGCACATTTAATCCACTAACAAAATTAAGTTGTTTGTGAGAGGTAAAATTCGTTTGCCATCTCGTTTATCCCCCGGCATTTTCTTATTCCACTAAATCCATGAGCAACAACTGAATATGCTCAACCACTCAAATAAAAAAGACTTTTACATTTCAAATTCGTATAACAAAGCCTTACTCATGATTCAAGAAAACAAAACTGCCAAAAGCAAAACTTTATTTCACATGAGAGCTAAAAAATTTGTCTCCCATCTCGTTGCCTCCACCAACAAATCTGTTCTTACCAAGTCAATTTTTCCATCATTGAATACCTCTTGTTACGCTGTATTACAACAGTTGAATAAATCATAGCTTTCTGTTCAAGCAGAATTACGAAACCATCAACTGTATAACGCTGATGCTACCAAAGTTATAAAACATCAAATGTAACTCATATAATCGCACTCAACCCTGTGAAGTAACAGTAAACCAATATAATTCACCGAAGCTGCATAAGAACCAGACAGTTTTCCTCATCATTTTCAAAATATAGCAACATTAGTTAAACCCCAGAACATTCTGGTTTCAATTTTTCAATCCTCGCATTGTGCTAGTTGGGAAATTCAACCTTGTATTAGATGATGGAGGTCAACACGAGCGTATGATAAAAGAGAAAGCCTTATATCAGTATTTTTTACATCTAAGTATCAGTATGTGAGCTTCTTGGCTTTTAGTTTTCTCTCATCTGAAGAAGCTTTATTGAAGGAAGAAGAAATCGTCAGATTTGGGGTGAAGCAGATTTTTTTTTCTTTTTAAAGTTCGCCGTTAGATCTAAAATGGATGGGGTGTTTTTTGTTAATAGACTAATGTGCGCACGTTTTGTAAACTTAGAGGACGGATAGTGCTCGGGCCTATATTTGAAGGACAAAGTTACACTTATCCCTAAAGATAAGGGATAATTTTGGCCAAATACTACTTTTAGAAAATTATATTAAATACAATTTATTTTAAAATCTACAACTTTTTATATCCCTAATATATCTCTTGATATTCTCTCACCTAAAATGTATCCTAATACTATATATCTCATGAGATTCTCTCTCATCTAAAACGTATTTATCCTTATTAATTTTCTACTAATTTCTACATTAAAAAGTTTGAGTATATCCCAATATCCCTATCCTCTTCCCCCGCTTTTAAATATATATGTCGTTAGGGGTGTACAAAGGAAAACGACAAACCGCACCAACCCGATAATTCGAGTCAAACCGAGAAAAAAAAACCCGACTATGGTTTGGTGTTGGAAAAAAAACCCGACCATAATTGGTTTGGTTTGGTTTGAACTAAATAAAGTCAAACTGAAACCAAACCAACCCAACGTTACATATATAGAAATTTTAGATATATTTAATATATAAATATACTTATTGTGATGTAATTTATAAATAATTTTTAAACTTTTTCATAATTTTATCTTTTAACGTATTATTTCTAGGTTGGAGTTAGAACTTTTGGATGTTCCAATAAGTTTTATAGCCATTAATATTAGTAACTTAAATAATGCTGACAAAAGCCCAAACCAAAATCAAATCAATATTAATGCTAACAAAAGACATTCAATTCAATACTACTAACACAATGTATTGAATATCTATTTTTTGTTTTGCAATAATTTAGATAAAAATGCATAATCTATTTTTATTTTTTCTTTAGCGTTTAGTCATGTAATTAATACTCCCTTATTAGTCTACTTATTATAACATGACTTAGTACTTTTAGATTATGTTTATTTTTATTATGGCATTTTAATTAGCAATATTTATATTACATAATTTATTGTCTTTATTGTTGAATATTTTAGGATAATGCCATGACACATCTCATATTTTGTATTATTTTCTTGGAAAATACCTTATATAGTTGTATCTTACTAGGATTAAAAAAAAATTTGAGCACAAGTTATATATTTTGTGCTACAAGATTTTATCGGGAAAAAACCGAAAAAAAACCCGAATAACCCGAAAACCCGAGAAAATCCGAGATTGAAAAATCCGAGTTTTATTGGTTTTGTTTGGTCTTTAGATTTAATAACCCGACACAATTGGTTTGGTTTGGTAATTGCATAATCCGAACCAACTCGACCTATGTACATCTCTATATGTCGTCACGAATGCGTATTTTAGGACTCTGCGGTATTCTAGGGTACATTTTTTATTACATTGATCATGTTTATGTCGTAGAATATGTTATTATTTTAAAAGTTGTAGGTTATGAAATCTTCTATTAATGACTAAATGGCTTCGTGGCCACTTAAACTTGTACGAGATTTTAAAGCCGATATTTAAATTTTGGATTTTCCCATTTTAGCACCTCAACTCAATCAATTGAGTATAAATAAACCCGCGTGTAACTCAATTGCCTGAAAGAAGAACACGTCAAATGCTAAGACCATTTATTATTTTACATGTGTCATCTGTGAGTCCCTTTTTTAAAATTAATTTATCAAAATTTCTTTCTTATTTTACTTCTTTCACTATACAAAATCCCAACCATCACTTGACCGACTCAATCAGCCATGAACTTCTATAAAATTCCTTCCATCTTTAACTTCTAACAATATTCATAAAATTATTCCCCAAGTCAAAGAGTCGATGGGCCACCCACTAAAATTCGGTTAAGGCAACAAAAGAGCCGGCAGAGCTATATCAAAGAAGGATACGAATGGTGAAATCAGAAAGAGAGAAGAAGTCAGATTGCATAAGTAGAATTTTTCAACCAAAATTCGTCAATTTTCCGATAGTCTTTCTCTTGTTGTCTTCCAATTTGAGATCAATACAAAAAGGATAGAGGGAGTTAATGTGAAAGAAAGGATTGACAATTTTATTTGACAAAATCTATTGTTTTTCCTTGTTTCTCACTACTGCTGGGCTTTGGAACAAAAAGAGGAAGAAGCAAGGTAAGATTGGAGTGGGGGATAAAGAAAAGAAAAGGGGAGGTGGGGGAGGTGCAAACGTCAATGGGGAAAGGGGAAAAGAAAGAGAAAGGGGTGAGGGGAAATAAAGGTATTACTTATTTTGGAGGGGGGCTTATTTTCTTTCTTTTTCATTTATAATTTTTTTCTTCTGGCTTTACATTGTTTTAATCAAAATTATCGTAGTCACGCGTTTAGTTTACGTGACTTGCACACACTTTATTCATATCACCTCTGCCACTGCCATATGTGCATGGTCAACGGTCAAATAGGTTTATTAGTTACCAAATATGTAAGTTTGAGTGTTCAAATGAGAATGATGTAAGTTCGTGTATCGGCTTTACAAATGAAAGCAAGTTTAAGTGGCTACAAGGCTATTTCACCTTTATTAATCCATAAGTAAACATGACAATTCCCCCAACCACCTTCAACTGGAGGGCTAGATTCGGCCGCGCCAAATACATTTTGATGACTCTATGAACTTTTCTGGAGAATATGGCGGAGCTTGTGGCCACTAAGATCAAAAGCAATCAAATCTTGATATGTTATAGTTTCGACTAATTTCTATACAAGTGTACAACAAAATTTCCAGTCACGCATGTCTATCTCCGGTGTAAGAATCTTGAACATATCCTTCTACGTGCTAAGGAGGCAAGTCCGAAATTGGCTTTTCCCGAGAATTTTTATTTCCTTAAATATTTTTGGCGTAATACATACGGACACCTAAAGTTGGTACAATCTTTCACTTAGACATTTAAATTAAGCCTCTTTCCAATTAGACACGTTTCTTAGGCAATTCTCATACCAATTAGACGCATTATTTGCTGGCTTATTAATTAACCAAGCGCGTGTTCTGCAATCTCCGTCTACGTGGCAAAAGTAACCATTATAAATCGTGCCACATCATTTTTTTTGTCCACCTCACTGTCCACCTCAGCTATATAGTGTTATTTCCACTAAAATACAAATACCCCCTTCGTCCCCAACCTCCAACGTTCCCCCACCAGCCGATGTCTCCAATCCCGTCGCCGACATCACCCCTACTCCCTCTTCGTCGTTGTCCAATTTTTGTCGTCTGATCTCGTCTGCAAGCGGATCCAAACTCCAAAGCCTAAAGTTCATAAAACCCACTTATCAAACTCCTTAATGAAGAAAGTTCATAAAACCCACTTATCAAACTCCTTAATGAAGCCAAGAATTTCCGCAAAAACATTAAAATTACATAACAATGGCCAAGTAATTTTATTCTATTTATTAGGATGTTGGTCTCATTTGTTCATCACTTTTTAGTTGTCTTTGTTTGAGATTGATAGTTCTGCTTGATAGTTTTTTTCCTGCAGCTTTATTTACTTTTTGGTGTTATGGCAGTGAAATATTATGGTAGTTGGAGGAGAAGTTTTGGTGGGATTTTGGAATTGGGGGTTGGTGATGATAAATGAAAAATGGTTGCTGCTAGGTAATTTATGAGGAGAAGATGACTTATTGGAGTATTATTACGGAGGAGGAAGGTTTAAGATAGTGGGGGAGCTGATATGGTGGAAAAATGAAGAAGATGATGGAACACAGTTTGTGTGTGTGTGGTGTGGTGGGTTGGGGGGGGATAGGGTTTTTTGTGGTCAAATACATTTTTAATATTTAATTAATTGGAAAATGCCATGTTTATTTCATTCACGCGCTTAAGGAGACTGAGAAACACTTTCTTTGCCATGTCATAGTTTGTGTTTAATTGGTACAGTTTGAAATGAATTCTTGTGTCTAATTGGAAAGATGCCTAGTTTAAGTGTCTAAGTGAAAGATTGTGCCAACTTTAGGTGTCTCTATTACACCAATATTTTTCATAATTTTTGACAAAACACCCCCCCACCCACACCCCACACCGAAAATAAAAAAAGGAAATGAAGATGGAAATAGACGTGATTGCTGTTGGCTCTCTTGGGGCATGAAAGTTTGTAAGTTCATACCTTAATCTAATTCTAACCTAATAACATGAAACACGAAAAAACAATGGAAAAAGTATTTTGGATGGAAACAAAATGGAGATACACCAATAGCTTCCACAATTCCTCAGTTTCAGTCGGAAAAAAAGTAATTCAATTGGCAGATTTGTTATCTCCAGATGAATCAAAAAATACATGCTCTTTTAAGTTTGTCCACCTCAGTATCCACAAAGGATTAATCAGGAAATTTTTGTATGTTCTTGTCCTTTCAACAACTAGATAAGTGACAGTCCGAAGCAGACTCAAAATTTTAAGTTACTACACATCAATACATATACTATCCTTTGTATGGCAAATTTAATATAAACATATTATTTGGGGGAAAAAAAATCAACAATAAAAGTATATATCTAGTATATACATACGCATTGAGGAGGATTCGCATGATTGAACATATTTAATTTGAAAGTGACGCATCGATCGACTAACATAAATATAGTTTTAAGTAAAAAATAATGATTTTAAGTTCCACATTGGCCACCATCCGCGTCAAATGCATCATCTAGTAAAAGAACACTTAATAAAAAGTTACGCCATGAATGTGAGATAGGAGTTGAGGATTTCAAAGTTGTCTTAGACCTCCCAAATTTGGATGGAGATTAGAAATAAATCATCACAAATTACTTTGGTTGCTTACATAAAGGGAGAATTACACAGTTATCCACAAAACCAAAACTATTTACCCTTGTCTACCCTTTTGTTTTTTTACCCATCAAACTAATTACATTTCTTACCCATAGTAGTTTTTGTGGGGAATTTTTTCTTTATTCTCCAATTCTTTTTTATTTCTATGCTTCTTCTTTTTTTCTTTTTTTCTTTTCTCCTTTTCTTTTTTCTCGTTTTCTTCTTATTTTTTTCTTTTTTCCTTTTCTAATTTCATTTAACTTTTTTTTAAAATTCTTTTTCTCTTCATAATCTAATTTCATTTACTGTTTTCACTATTTTTTATTATTCCTTTGTTTATACTATTATTAAACAAAAATCAAATTGTGTATCAATTAAATGTAGCTAATACAACCAAAAAATATTAACTAATATATGATACCCGTATAGTATATAGTTATACCAACAGGGTACAATTGTACGCAAAGAGTTAAAAAAAATTCTTGTTTTGAGTTTCAAAATAACCACAAACTCAACAAACCCAATTTATGAGTTTCAAAGCTTCAAGGTCCTCCAATGGCAGATTAATGTTTTGCAGAAGTCAGAAGTCTTGGAATTCAAGTCATAGAATATATTAAAACGAAAAAAAGATTTGCATTTTCAATTTGCCCCTGACGCTGGATAAAAGCTTAAAGCCAATTAAAAGGGAAAAGACAAGTGAATTTACGGGTAATAAGTATATTACAGTATATTGCAAATTATTATAGTATACTATAACAGTATACTGTTGCAGTATAACTATATACTCCTATAGTATATTGTATACTGTAGCGGTATACTGTTAGGTAACTGTGTTCTTTTTCGATTATTACAATATACCGTTGCAGTATATTTGTAAACTATAATAGAGTACTGTTGCAGTAGAGCTATATACTCCTACAGCATATTGTATACTGTAGCAGTATAATGTAGTTGTGTTCTTCTTCGATTTTCAGCTGAAAATTTCAATCTCAATCACCTCAAATCAGCTCCAAATGCTATCAAATTTCAGTATGAACTTCCAGAAGGTACTATAAGCAATATTTAACGGCACCCACTTTGAATCAAACAAGAAATCTTCAAAAAAAGCACAAAATAGTTGGAAATTCATCGCAGGACTAATAGATTAAAAAGCAGAGGCAATACTTCCTCACGTCTTTCCCTCCCGAGTTTTTTTATAGAAATCTAGCACTCTAGCTTTGATATCTTTGCAAGGAAATTAGTTTTTCTATAAGCTTATGCGAGAAAGTTATACGGTGGAATAATTGGTATTTGGTACTATAAAATTTCTTTTTGTTATCAGTGGACAAGAGGGATAACTAGATAGTCGAAAGGTCTACAACTTCTGCAACAATCCAAACAAAGTAAATCATACAGTTGGACCAGCAAGCAATGATGTTCCAAAATCCACTGTAGCAGCACAACCGTCTTCACAGAAGCCTGTAAGGGAAAAGTATAAAGACACAAAGAAATTAAGACTCATATTCTTATCTTAGGCTCGTAATCAACAACAACGCTCACCTGTTAATTGGTTCCCAATAGAGAAATCTCCCATTTTAAACTGAAACAGAAAAAGAAAAAGAAAGGATGGGGGGACAGTATGATTTTATTTTATTAAGGTACTATGGAATTTTTTAAATGAAAGAAATGGCTGGGTGAAATAGCGTTAACTGAAGCATTGAATGAGGGGAATAAGCTAATGCATGGGCCGGGTAAATAGTTTGGGCCGCATGGGTAGGAGAAGTAAATAATTTGGGCCTGGACATTAAAGGGTAAATAGTTTGAAATTAATGGGTATAAAGTGAGATTTTCTATATAAAATGGGGCGTTGACTTTAACCCCATGGGCTTTACCCTCTTTAAACCAACCTCCTTCGTAATATGCTTGTAGAGAATTATTTAAACTTAAAGTAGCTTTAATATAGATATTTTTACATTCCTATACACTATATGAAACTATATTACTCTCTCTACTCAAGTTTTACTATAATTACATTTTATATACCCAATTACCATTTATGTACATTTTAAGGGAATTAATGATATTAATTAGTGTCCTAAAATAACTCTACCGTATATTCCCACTCCCCCCACATTTCTCTCTCCACATCTCGCCCACCACACCCACGTATCTTGCACTCACCCACGAGTTTCTCTTCACAAATCTCAAAATTCCTCCATTAACGCCTATCTCATCTCTTCTTAAAAAACCAAACGAAATTTTTACTCTTATTCAAAATTTCTACCTCCATTAACGTCTCTGATTAGCTTGATTTTCAATGAAGAAGAAGATATCTTCAAAGAACATCCCTACAAAAGACAAAGGAGCAGATATTCCTTCATTTGATTTGAGTGTTTTCTCAGCAAAATTGTTTCGTTTGTTTCCCTTTAATTCGAATTTGGGTTTTCGAAAAATATTATTTGTTTGAATTGGGTGTTGTTGCAAAGAATTGGTATTCTCTCTACGTCTATCTCTGTCTCTCAATCCCTAATTTTAGTAATGTAAAGCAAAGGAAAAGAGAGCAGCCATTCCACCATTGACAGACATTAAAAAGCTTTGAAGCTTTGAATTCGAATTTGGGTTTTCAAAAATCATTATTTATTTGGATTGGGTGTTGTTGCAAACAATTGAGAATATGGCTTGGAGTTTATATCTCAATTTTGAGGGTGTTTTGGTGAAGATTAGACTTGATTTTGGCTGAATTTCATATTGAAACTCGAAGAAGGAGAAGAAGAAGGCTTGATATACATTATATTTACGAAATTGTAGAAAAAATGTATTATGTTGTTTATATATATATTTTTATTTAACTATTGTATGAAAGTTGAACAATATTGTATAAAACTTATATTTAAGTTGTATGATATTGTAGTTGTATATAACTGAGTAGAAATAATGTATGAAAATTGTAGATAAGTTGTATAATATATAATTAGTTGTATGAAATTTATTTTTACTATGTATAAATCAGATACAAATTATACAAAAGACATATTGTATAAATTTTGTATTTAAGTAGTATGTTATTGTAGTTGTATTTAACTGGGTAGAAATAATGTATGAAATTTGTAGATAAGTTGTAGATAAGTTGTATAATATATAATTAGTTGTATGAAATTTATTTTTACTATGTATAAATTAGACACAAAATATACAAAAGATATATTGTATAAAATTTGTATAAAGTGGTATGATATTGTAGTTGTATATAACTTAGGAGAAATAATGTATGAAAGTTGTAGATAAATTGTAGATAAGTTGTATAATACATAATTAGTTGTATGAAATTTGTCTTTACTATGTATACAAAATAATGTAGATAAGTTGTAAAGTCAAATATTCTTTTTAATTTTTATCTACAAATCTCAACTTGAAGAATTCTGAGACCGCGCTCTGTCCCTTTATTAGCCCTGTACTCCAGCTGTAAAGCGAATGCCTATGGGCGCTCAAAATTAATTGTAGTAATTTTCACTCCTAAACTATGCTGCTAGCACCCCCACCGTCAAAATAGCACGGTATAGCCAGTTTTCGGACTGGTCATTCAAAAACAGCCAGTCTTTACCAAGTCAATGAAAAATAGCCACTATTTTGCTGTAACAGAGACCGGTCCAGCATAATATACTGGAGTCCGGTGCACCTGTGTATGAACTCCAGCATATTATACTGCACCAGTATACTTTGCTGGCTCCAGTATAATATACCGAAGACTGGATCACCGGTGCTCCAAACACCAGTATATTATGCTGGACCGGTATACTTGTTGGAACTCCAGTATATTATGCTGAAGTTCTAGTGTACTTATGCTGGAACTCCATCATATTATGCTGGAGTTCCAGCATACTTATCCTGGAACTCCAGCATAATATACTGGCGTATTTTTTCGGGTTTTGAACAGTATTTTCGCTCAGATTTATCTTTACATGAAAAGTGGCTAAATTTTGATTACTTTTGAAACTGGACTATTTTTGAACGACCAGTTGTAAATCTGGCTATTTTTAAATTTCACCCACCCCCACCCCATCCCCCAAAACCACATTTAGGGAACAGTTTCATCAAAGTGTTTGGACGAACTTAGGAAGAAATCAATAGCCCAGTCTGCTAGCGCCTCCATCATCAATGGCGATTACCAATTTTAGTTGCACAGTTGCGCTAGCAGCATCTCGTTTATTTAATTTGTTATCAAAACTTTTTTTTTTTTTTTCTTATGCTTCAAATTTTGAAGAGAAGAGGGGAGAGAGGAGAGAAAAAGGAAAAAGATGTGACTAAATCCAAGGCACAAATAATGAATTGGGAGCCTTTAAGGCGGACTATATATATTTTGTAAACAAAACTTGTTTATGTCGAGTAATTAACTAAACATGAACATTTAGGGTAATAAAGTTTCCAATAGTGTATAGGAATGAAAAACTCCCTTTAATGTAACCGTAATGGATGACCAATGTTTTTTTAAACTTAATTTATTATAAGTACATTGCAATCATGTATGCGATTATCAAAAGAATCTCTATAATATTCTTTACTTTAAAATTTTAATGTATCTTAAGAACTATTGACTATCTATTTTACAAGATGAATCACCTATTATCCTAGGCAAAATTGCCAAGAGTAAGTATAACCATCAATTTGACTAAATTAACTCAATGAGATGTGAAATTAGAAGGATCAAGTCCTTTTGACTCGAAATTGGAAGTATCAATTCCTTTTGACTTGAAATAGGCTTTCTCTGCATTTGCTACTCTTGATTGAAACATTGCCCATTCATTTTCACATCTCTCCCTCACCTGCCACAACAACACACAAGTTCAATTAATCACACAGCAATTCTCACCTGCTTCAAGTTTTAAAGTGGAAAATAATGAAAAACAAGTAGCTAAAGAGACATATTCCAAAGGAATAAATGAACAACAGTCAATAGAAAGATTATATGCCCAAGAGTTCAAATGTGACATAGGTCTACTTACCCCTTTCCATGCAGCCTTCCCATCTTTTGACTGCCCCTGTATAGAATGAATGAGGAAAGGAAAAAAGTGGTCACTTTGGTGTAAAAGCCAATATACCCAAGTAAATCTACTCCCTTTGGCATAAACTAAAGATGGCTTTATGTTACACTAACTAGCATATTACATGTCCATTAATATAGTTGGTTACGAAGTTGCTCGGACACGGATGCAGATTTAGAGATCGGATTCTTCGAAAAGTAAATTCTAAAATTCGGAGATACGGATCCTATTATGGATGCGGGTGCAGGGATCTGGCTAAAAATAATTCAAACAATATAAAAATATAAAAATATCTCTAAACTATGAGAAATTTTGTGGAATACTTAGGTGTAGCTTGTAAAGCGGAGTTCTTTTTTATTCTCAAGTTGTAGATAAGTAAAGGATTGATTTCTTGAATAAAATATGTTATTTTCTTCAAATTTACCCTAATTTTGGTTATGATTTCGGGAATCAAATTGTATATCCTCTCGAATTTTTCTGTATGTTGTGGTCAAAGTACTCAAAAGCATTTGACCAGATCCGGTACGGATACCCATACCCATACCTATACTAGTGTCGCGTCGACACGGGTGCGGCACCTAAACTGCCGTGTTGAAGCAACTTAGGTTGGTTACTATCACTTCATCTTGTTACCTGATTTCCAAGGGAAGGGACACTTTGATGAACAATCCATTGAGCATCTACAACTCCAATTTTCTCATGAGCAGGCTTCAAAACAGAATATGTATATATGCTTAGTGCCTTGAATACATGTGAAAGAAAGTAGCTAAGAAGACTGAATTCATTCGATGAGTTGAACTTACCTCAACACATTTATGAAGTGCAAAGTCAAGTCCCCAACCATGGACCAAGTCATTCTACAAGTCACAAAACAACACAGTCAATCTCAACATTGCACAAAGTGTAAGACCTTCTCCGCGTTTAACATGCAAGCTGAGATACCTGAATCATATGCCACACACAACGCCATGCATCTCGCGAAAAGACAGGAGCCATGATCTCTATGAATCTGAAAACATAGAAGAGTATGTGGTAAGGACAAAGTAAGAAGTGAAACAAAACAGCAAACAGGAGAAGTATTCATACGCTGAACATGGAGGCAAATGAGAGTCTGGACACACACCAGGTTTCTCTTCTGCTATCCTGATCAACAAGTACAAAAACAGTTAAAAGGATGAGAGCGAAACAGGACTCGATAGATAAATGATATCATGGGATTCCAAGCTCTTACATGTGAATTTCACCATCACCTCTTCTCTTTGTCATTTGCCATGTTGTTCCTTTCTTGGGATCTAAACCTGGCTGTGAAATCTCCAAACCATGCTTCTTGACAAGTCTAATGTACCTGAAAGTGTTGGACAGGCGAATTTAGAAAAACTAAGATATTGTGTCGTTAAACACGGGAAATTACAAAATACTTACTCCTTGGCATCAAAATTCTCAACTCCTAGGTCTTCATCCCAGATAAAAATATAGTCATATGGGGCGACAATGTCTGGATGCAGAAACCTTTTTGCATACCACCTTATAATGAGGTAAACTTCTTGTCACTAACATGGTTTAAAGTTGATCACAGGTAAAGTTGGTGTCACTAACATGGTTTACTTACCATTTTGTTTGTTTCCGAGCACTGACATGGATGGCTCGTTTTGACCACTCGAATTCATCCCATTCAGTCGTCTTACCATCATAGTGAAAAAGAAGAATCGTAAAGTCGTCTGAGAACTGCACAGGAAAAACGAGTGAGGAACTGGGAATAGAGAGGAGGGAGGGAGTTATAAAAGGAAACAGACTGATATACCTTTTTAACATTAGTATCAACATTATACTTCTGATTAATACCTACAGTAAATGTTACCAGATATTTTGGCTTGCTGGGTGGTAGGTCCTGCAGATAAAACATGATAAGAGTATCGGTCTATAGAGTTAAGCAAACATGACACAGAAGTTGTAACAGAACATTTACCTCATTGGGTTTTCCCCACAATCTCCGGGTATAGTAGTCGGACTCAGAAGCAATGATCTCTGGAGGTAATCTTTCTGCCCCTTTTGGGTTTGATTCAACCCAAATCTGGTTAGAATAAGGATTACTACTATCAGATAGAAAAATGTGATTATTATCTTAAGATTGTGATGCATTGTTAACAGTTGCTATGCAGGATAGGCTAGAATTTCCCCCCGGGCTTTGGTCTAGCTGTAACAGAGCAATGCATGATGTGTGGGTTAAGCGCATGCATTGGATCGAACCATGCCACAAACAAAGTCTGGTATTTAAGTTGAGAAAGGTAAACGGGCAGGCCCATTTTTCACCATGTTTCAAACAGTGTGCCACCGGTGGAGATTTCCAAAAAATAATAGAGTTGATGACCATATATTCAACTCTAGCAGGGATCTATCGAAAAACCATGTCACTCAATGTGCACACAAACTCCTTTTAAAGGAGAATAGCAAGAGTAAGTTCCTTCTGTATTCTTAGAAGGCATTTTGCACTAGTGTCTTCACATTTGATGTCTATAAAATTGTTATTTCTGGAAGAAGTGCAGAAAGAAGAAAATACCTTCACTTGATCTGTACCATTCTGAATTTTGGTAGAAGAATCAATGTTATTTCTGTCACTAGCAATTGGGAAGTTGCTTACAAACATACTGGTTGTAATATTTAGCTGCCAAATTGGAACCGAAAGAAGTTACTTAATTGGACGTATATGAAATTACAAAAACTGCACGAATAAGACCACCATATGATTGTATGAAAAAGGAAGGCGTTATCCATACCTTGGTTAATGAACTAGTAGGAAATGAAATTCCAATGAATAAGCCAAAAATGACACCGCAACATATGGAAACAATAAGCCTCATAGTTTCAGCTGGGTTTAAGCAATTGGAGCTGCACAACATACTTCAAGAGTTAAACAAACTATTATGGGGTGCTCGTGCGGAGGTTGGTTGAAGATGATGTGATGCAAGTGAACGCCTACGGCAAAGCTGTCGTAAAGTAAAGGTATGCGGGCTGCGAGCAAATCGAGGTAAACTCTGAATAGTAGATATGACCTCAAAATAACAGAGGTCAAGGTCCGCAAGTGAGACGATAGGAGATAAGCTTCATCATCGAGAGGGAAACAGTCCGGTTCACCAGCCCCAGAAGAATTGCCCATACACTAGATTGCCCCCAATAGATTTTTATAGTACTAGAAACCTTAAAACCACAGCAAAGATCCAAACCTCATGCAAAGTCAAGAGACATTTTGTGCATCCGCACTCAACTCACGTAACTTTACAAATCCACAAGCAACTAGAAAATTGGTCATGTGCCTCACTTAACTTTACAATCCTCAAGCAACTAAAAAAATGGTCATGTGCCTGGCTTTTGACTATAGCAACTTGATCAATAGATGAAGCACTAGCCTAATTTCAATTCCTCAATTCTATGTCCCCGAAAACAAGCCACTGTGAGTCTTATTTGACTTATTCTTTACATTCAACCTATTCTACAAATTCACGCCTCTTTAAATACAATACAACCATACTTTCTTGAATTTAAAGGTATAGCAATATATATAACTTAAAAAACATCTTCTCATCTGCACAAGTTAGCTCCAAAACAGACGAAGTGGATTAAGAAGCTCCCATCAAAACTTTTAACACAAAAGCACAAAGCTCAAAAATAAAAGTCAACTCTTGCCAGCAAAATCAATTAACCATAAAGACACTCAAAGGTTACACCTTCTAAACTTTTAAATGCTAAAGGCTGAGGATTTTTAAGAAAATTGCTATTATTATATATTTATTGACTCAAATAATTTTTGCTGACAAAAATGTCAAATATTATCTTTTTCTTTAAGTATAGTTTTTAAATATATTTTTTTAAATTTAAGAAATTGATATTCGAATTCAATTTAAAATTTTATACATTGGTGGCCTTCAATGGTTCAACCTTAAACCTACATTCTTTAGATGGCGAATGAAGTACTATTTACGTCAATAATTACTAAATTATTGAATCTTCTAGTACAAATAATTTGGAAATAATATCCATATTTATGCTAAAAGAATATCAACACATAGATCTAAGCACGTACCTCCATCTTCTTAATCGCTAGGTCAAAGATACAATGTTCTACTCTTTTCTTTCAACAATAAATGATTATTTATATTAATTAGCTGGATGAAAAATCAGTCCCAATGGAACAGAAAAATTACATTTTCCTATTATCTTTCAAACTGCTGATGCATAAGGTAAAGTGAAGTATAGAAGCAAAATTTGAGTCTTTCCCAAAATATTCTTCCTCACAATTTTGAATAGTAAATCAGAGAAAAAAGAATAAGCTAATAAAGAAGCTATCGCCATGGCTGTGGGGAGAGGATTTTTAGGAACTTGTAGAAACTAGTATTGAGATCGATCAATCGAGAGAGAGAGAGAGAATGTGTGTGTGTGTATATTTGCTAGTTTATCCAATAAAAGTCCCAGCAATGCAAAAAGTTTCATCTGGAGCATCTGTAGACGTATACTGATCTATACAACTGGCGAATTCTGTCCATGTAACTGGTCCATAGTCAATCAAAATATTGTGAGCAACACAACAGATAATAGACCGTAAAAGGGAACAGCTACTACGCTATAATATATACAAAAGAGTCTTCTTGCATTGTTTTTTCTGTAGAAGGCTTGAACAACGAGAGAAAGCGGTTGACAAAGCCAAAAGGAGCCTTCTAGTATCATTCGCTATACCTTCCACATTTTGCTCAGTTCCAGTAGGAGAGAAGTTAGTCATTTGGTAAATTTGTGTCTCTAGATGAATCAGAAAAGTACATGCTCTTTTAAATTTTTCCATCTCAGCATCCGCAGAGGATTAAGCAGGAAATTTTTTGTATGTTCATGTTCTTTCAACAACTGAATGAATGACAGTGGAGTTCCCAGTATTTGTTAATCCTCATGAGAAGGGCCATTTACGACAGATGAAGAAGATAAAGAGGGAAACCAGAGTTCTACACGGGTTCCCCCAGTTCCAATTGCAGCATCTGTTAATCTTGGTGAGATCACCCGCACGACACATCCATAACTCTCCAATATTTCTCGTGAAACAGTTAGTCCAGCCACAAAATTCCATGTCATGTTATCCTCTACCTTATCTTCAGAAAATAGATCTGCCCCAAAAGGTGCTAGAGAGTGCATCTGTGTCTATACAAAATGAGGAGAAAATACTTCAGTGCTAACTAGCACACAAGCCAGATGATAAAATCAATCATGAGCATATAGTTCATATCAATGCCCATCATCTGTCTATTTTAAAAGTTTTTTTTGAGAAGGTGTCTATTTTCAAAGTTATAAAATCCTTTACTATTATTAAGTTCCTATTTTCATTTTTAAGTCCCACAATGTATCATCTTTGTATCAAGGCATTGTCTCAATGATCACGAAATAGAATAGAGTTCATGACACTTTACCATATAGTGCATATCAAGGCCATCATCATCAATTATAACAAGAGCACCCCCTGCAGGTGCTCCAGTGGCAACAATTTCAACCTTTCCACCAGCTTGTATACGCAATAAAGCACCCTCGATCAGATTACCCAATGCCTGTCGTAAAGCAGGCTCTTCAATGGGCACCTGTAAAGTTCTCGGAACCTCAGAAAGTAAAACAGCTCTCCTCTGCTCGTGTGCTAAAGGCGCCACTGCTCCCACCAAATCCACCAGTACATCAGAAACATTGCATGGTCTTTTGGGCGAAGAGGTGAAGAGGAAAAAGACCAACCAAAATGAAAATGAAAAAAAAAGGAATTATTAACAATCTCCAAAACCAAAGAGTTGTTCCACACAGCACACAATCAAAACTCAAAAATCATCATTTGGCATCAAACTAGGAAAACAAAAAACGGCCATCCGTAGCTGCCTAAGTGAGTATTCATTAGACTTGTCAACCAATAGAAGAAGCATCTATACAGGGCAACTTTAAGGAAGAAACAGGAGGGAAAGGAGAGCCATCAAGCAAAAATCTCGGGAAGTTGATGGCTGAATAAAGAGAATGGGAAAGATTGAAATTCTTTAGTACGTTATTATGATGTCATATGCCTTAGCATTTTTTGAAGTTGACATAATGCAATTTGTACTTTCCAGATCCGTAGGTCTCTAAACCGAAAAAAAGTTTGAGAAACAAAAGTTTACCTGATTCCTTCCTGGCGTAAAGGTGCTAGAGCAAGAGGTGGCATCGGCATTTCTAGATCCTTGGATTTTAAAGAGAGAGATTCTTGCTCCTCAGACAAGTTACTGGATAACTGAGACCTCACCGACTCACGACCAGGATGAGTTGATTTAGGCATCTTTTTCAATGTTTCTTCACTATAACGCATTATATTAGCCTGAAAAATGTATAAGCCCATAATATTCAACAATTTATCTTTGTTATTCTCAAAATCACTTGTAGGCAAGTCAACAACTAAGGCAAACAAAGTTGACGAAGTCTAGATGGACCTTCTTAATGTGGACCTATATCTGTTGCAATGTATTCTAATTGATGTTTGAGAAGTTCAATCTTCTAGTGTTACTAATATCCTCCAGGGTTGAGAGATTTTAGTTCATGACTAGAATTTATTTCCTCTTTACATGGTCTCGTTGGAATTCCAACTTGCTCTTAGTATTGAATGCCTCAAGTTTGTACCCTTTCAAGTTTCCCAGAAAATTCTAGTTCTTTTAAACTGAAAAAGAGGCTTGCTTCAATCTTTCTCCTTCCCTTCTCGGTCAGAGACACATACAAGAAGTCAAGAACAAGGAGAGCGAGGCGCAGTTGGTGAAGTACCTTTGTTAGGGAAACAGCATCCTGGAGTCCCTTAAGAGAATCACTCAAGCAATCACCTTGCTCCAAGATGTCTTGAACAATATCATATGAAATCTGCAATAGGTCATATGTGCAGATTAATCCATCATTAAAGTAATTGATAAAAAAAAATCCCACGAAAAGTAACAATTATTTGGGGGAAAAAAGAAGATGAAGCAGGATAAAGAAAAGGTTGTGGGTGTAAATTTCTTGAGCAAAATACCTCACTCTTTCTAATCTGAGAAGATAACATCTTACTCAAAGTTCGAATACTGGAAAGCGAACCCCGAATCTGCACATTAAATATTCATAAAAAATCTATTATGTCCTGAAATCTGTATGCCGTACATGTCGACCACCTTAAATTGATGGCATATATGGGTGCAGCTGCAGTGCAAATCTTACTTGCTCAACCAAATTGCTCATCCTGATATTATTTTGCCAGGTGGACTGTTGGAGCAAAATTGCTTTCTGACAAGGACAAAATAAGTTAATTCTAAAACAAAATTATATCAATGCAAGATTTATGATGAAATTATTGTGCAAAACTGGAAAAAAGAGAAAACAAGAAAACTAAATAACAAAATGCTCAAAGAAGAAATTTCATGGCAACAAATACGAAAAAGTTAGAAGTGGTGTTATATCGTCAATATTTTAGCCATTTTTTAGATGATACTATTATGAGTTTTTGGATGTTACAGTAATTGCATATTTCAAAGAAATATTTATACATAGAGGGATGTAAATGAATTAATTGAATTCTAGACATAATATACTTAGCACCTTTTTCATATCATTGTTCGTACCTGATCCATGACATAAGCCATTGCAAGTGAACGGGAAATATTTATAGCATTTAATCTTTGCTCAGCTGTGAATTTTAACATCTCAAAGGAGTGGTCAGTTGAAGTTTGGATATTCAACGATTTCAAATCCGTGCTAGGAGGCAAGGAATAGAACTCCTCCTGGCCAGGCCATGCTTTCACATTAAACCCACCCTTATCAAATGCAGTTCTTGGGAGTTCCGCAACTAAAAACCCAACAATAAATGGGTGTTTTACCATAGGGAACACCACAGCTCCAAGCTCAGGAAGTAATTCTGCCTAAGATAAATAAGGCTACTCAAACACAGTAAAGTCATACATTCAGTGTAAAACAAATTTGAAGGAGAAACTGATGTACCTCTTGTCTCGAAAGAGCTGCTTCAGCCGCTCTTAAGCCCGCAGGAATGCTAAAGTTACCAGTTAGAATCACAAGATCAGTTGCATTAACACGTGGATGAAAAGTAATGCGACGCAACTCTAGCTGGTCCATTACATAACTACCTGCTGGTCTTACATAAACCTGCAATTCACTAAATTAGCACAAGGAAAGTAACTAAAAAGGCAAAAGTGTTTCAACCTTATATCTCCAAAAGAGCCAGGTGAGGGGGAAGTACTTTTCTCTTTAGTTTGGTTTTGTCCTATTGGTCTTCTATCATTTCGAAAATCCTAAAGAAAAATAGGTTAAATACCCTGCTGTTCACAACACATGAAGTCCAATCAAACATGGAAGATGTTTAGAGTTATCAAATGATACATCGTGAGATAGAGTTTAAACAAAGTATTATAGTAAAAATAGATAACTTGGTTTCGTTTATTGGTCGGTATTTTAGTGTTATAGGATAATAAAATGGTTAGAAATCCCTTTTTCTTTTCCACCTTTTCCTGAGACTGGTAGCAATGTAATAATAAAAAGCACTAAGGCAGTGCAAGCCATATGTACATGGAGGGTTGGATCAAGTATGATCCACCTTAATTACAAAAAGCCTAACATGTCTACCAAAGATTCTTACTTTCTACATGACTTTCTTTACACCAAAAATGGAACAAAAGGATACAATTCATCTTAACATCTTGGAGGGAATTGTATCTATCTTCAAAAACTCTTAAGTTCCTCTCTTTCCGTACTGTCCACCAAATGCAGGCAGGTATCAGTCTCCACCATGTCTTCTGCCTCAGAGAACCTCTATTATTGTTCCAAGATTTTAGTAAATCAACAGTGGTTACAAGCATGGCCCATGTGAGGCCCACAATGTTAAGGAACAGTTGCCACGATTGTCTAGTGATGGGGAAGTGTAGGAACAAATGGCTATTGGTTTCCAGAGCTCTGCCACAGAGCAGGCACCTAAAACAGAGCTGGAATCCCCTTCTCTTCAGGTTCTCTTGGGTTAGGCAGGCTTCTCTTCCACCAGCCATGAAAAACAGGCCACTTTAAAGGGAGCTTTAACTTTCCTTATATTCTTACATGGCCATCGATCTATGTATTGACCTGTGTTTGAGATCAAAGGATAGGCATACTTGACAGCATAAATCTCATTCTTGCAGTTGTTCCAAAGAAGGGTGTCTTCATACTCTTTATGTACTTTGAAAACTTCCAAACTCAATCAGCAATTCTCCACTAATTCCCGATCATTCAGTCTTATTCTGAAAGTGATGTTCCAGCCATGCTGTCCCAGGGTGTATTCATTTTAACATCAGGCATCCAATTTTCTTTTCAATCTTACACTAATTTATGCTGTTCCTAATGAAAGCTTATGTTGATCATCCAAACCCATTGATACAGTCTATCTAGCCTTGTTGGGGAAAGTTCAAGGAAAGTGAACCTCTCCTTTGTGAGGAGGTCTGTGTTGTTCTTTAATACTTTTAGAGTATTCTAACGGGTTAAAGAACACTTGTGCAAATGAAAGAACAAAAGCCATGTGCATTCTTAGTAGTGAGAGAGGACTATGCATTCATGATGCTCGAAATAGGACCAGTTGATAGGGTCCTAGTCCTAGCAAAAGTATGTTCAAGAGTATTGCCAGAAGATGCCTTCACCACCAGGCTATCAATGGATCCACCAATTTTTCCTAGCTGATGGCATCTCATCCCGTGGGCCCTCTGTGATCACTTTACTGTGTTGGGTCTTACTCCTAGTAAATTGGATGTGCCAAAAATTTAGGCTACATTTTTTTATCTAAAATCAAAGCAAGAAAGAGTGAAACTAATCACAATATTTGATACAAAGAACTAAAGAGGATTATAATCCCAAGAGCATCTCCCAATCTAACAAGAGCATCATTTCTTTCCTTTTTTCAAAAAGATAGAAGTTGCAATGACTAGAGATGATGCCTTTCTTGAGTTCCTTATCCTCGGACTGAAACTGCTCAGTTAAACTGAAGCAGCATAGACGGATCAATTTTCAGAGAAGAATAGTTCCTAAAGAAACTTAAGCACCACTTCACTACTTAATGCCTATTGGTGGACCTGACAAGAGCCGCGGTCCAGATGGCTTCACAATGGCCTTCTTTCAGAAGTCATGGGATACCATTAAGCACGATGTACTTGCCGCCATCAACCATTTCCATCAAAACTGCCACATGGTTAAGTCTTTCAACGCATCATTTATTGCACTCATCCCTAAAAGAAAAGGAGCTATAGAGCTAAGAGATTATAGACCTATAAGTCTCATAGGCAGCATTTACAAGATTGTAGCTAAAGTGCTTGCTGAAAGACTCAAAGGGGTGATAGGGAAGCTTGTTTCTGGTCATCAAAATGCTTTTATCAAAGGGAGGCAAATAACTGATGCTGCTCTTATAGCAAATGAAGTTTTGGACTGGAAAATGAGAACGGGGGAAGCTGGACTTTTGCTCAAGTTGGATGTTGAAAAAGCTTTTGACAAATTGGGTTGGTCTTATCTATTCTCAATACTTAGACAAATGGGATTCGGAGAGAAATGGATCAAGTGGATTAGATACTGCATCACTACAGTCAAGTACTCCATTCTTGTTAATAGAAGCCCAGTGGGATTCTTCTCTCCAAAGAGAGGGATTAGACAGGGGGACCTCTTCACCCTTCCTTTTATACTGGCTATGGAGGGACTGCAGTAGAATGCTTGAAAAAGCTAAACAACTACAATGGTTTGAAGGGTTCTCAGTGGGTAATAGCAGGAGCTCTCCTATTTCTGTGTCACACCTTCTGTTTGCAGATGATACCCTCATCTTCTGTGGAGCAGAAAAGTCTCAAGTCCTCTACCTAAACATCACTCTTATGTTATTTGAAGCTATGTCTGGCCTGCACATTAATATGCTCAAAAGTGTTATCTACCCAGTGAACTCGGTACCAAATTTGCTAGACCTAGCAGACATTATGGGTTGTAATACAGGCTCCTTCCCTACCACATATCTGGGTCTTCCTTTAGGTGCCAAATACAAGTCTACTGAGATATGGAATGCAGTAGTTGAAAAATTTGAGAAGAAATCGGCTACGTGGCAGAGGCAATACATATCTCTTGGTGGCAGGCTTACCCTCATCAATAGTGTATTAGATAGCATACCCACCTATTTCATGGCACTCTTTCCTATCCCAGCAAAGGTTCAAAAGCAATTGAACAGAATAAGAAGGAACTTTCTAATGGGAAAAGGGGAATAACATCAGTCACAAGATTCACCTGGTGAAATGGACCAAAGTCACACTTCCGAAAGCACTTGGTGGACTTGGAGTTAAGGACCTAGCCTTACATAACAAAAGTATGTTGATGAAATGGCACTGGAGGTTTAATCAAGATGATGCTCGCTTATGGAAGGAAGTTATCATAGCAAAATATGGTAGACTCAACCATTGGTGTACCAATAGAATTAGAACTCCTTATGGCACAGGATTATGGAAGAGCATACACAATTTATGGGGAGCTTTCTCTAATAACATTCATTTTCAGATTGGCGACGGGGCCACTACAAAATTCTGGACTGAAAAATGGATAGGGGACTCAACACTAAAGGAAGCTTTTCCAAATCTCTTTCTTATTGCAGGAAATACAGAATCCTTTGTTGCTCATAACAGAGAAGGCAACACATGCGGCCCGATCCTCAGAAGAAACCTGCAAGATTGGGAGGTGGAGGATTACATAGACCTGCTAAAGTTATTGGAGAATCGCACTATAAACACCCAGCTGAAGGACAAACTGAAATGGGGAAACTCAAAGGAAGGAACTTACTCTGTCAAGGCAGGGTATGCTAAAATGTGCTCCAACAGTATGATGATTGATCTATGGCCTTGGAAACTAGTATGGAAGACAAAACTGCCACCCAAAGTCTGCTGCTTCAGCTGGTTGTCCTTAAAGGATGCATGCCTCACCCAAGACAACCTCACCAGAAGAAATTTTCAACTGGCCAACAGGTGTTACATGTGTCAAGTGAACTCAGAATCTGTTAACCATCTTTTCCTCCATTGTTCAGTAGAAACAGACATATGGAACATGTTTCTTAGTATTTTTGGTCTACACTGGACTATGCCATTCAATGCCAGAGAGGCATATGTGAGCTGTAGCTCAAGGGAAGTTGACAGAACCATCAAGAAAGTCTGGAATATGGTACCTGCAAGCATTTTTTGGTGTATCTGGGTCGAAAGGAATAGTAGATGTTTTGATGGATTATCAACTTCAATAGGTTGCTTAAAGGCTAGATGTTTGGTTAATTTTTTCACTGGGCTAACCTTACTACTGTAAATAACTCTGATGTTTTTTTGGACTTTGTTAGCTCTTTAGTTTTGTAGCACTTAATTGTAAATGAGCTGTCAAACTCACTTCTTTTGTAACTTTTGCATCTTCCCGATGCCTTTTATGATATATTCTACTTACTTCATCAAAAAAAAACTTAATGCCTATTGGTGGAAGCTCATACTCTTAGAAACAGAATATACAGGTTGCATTCTTATAACAGAACCACTAGATAGACTTAAGGCTAGGTCGCTGTCCAGAGAGCGAAACAAACTGAACTAAGTTCTACAGGTTGCCATATGTAATTTTCGAAGAGCAGAGAAAAAGGAGCAGTAGCATTAATAGGCAAGCCATACAAACTTAACTGGAAGTTTCACTTATCTTAGACCTTAATGCAGCTTAATTCTGGAAATGGAAGACCTAACAGCAGGCACAACGAATTCAAAACAGTACAAATTGCCAAAGAACAACCAGCAACAAAAACCGAAACATAAAGCTTCTTATTCCAGGCAAATTAACATAGATACACAAAATACAGAAAATTATCTTACTCTGAAGAAGAAGCATTAATTAAAAACAAAAAAGCAAACAGAATTTCTTACGATAAGAACCGTTTAAATTCATGAAGACCTAAACATAAAGCTTCTTAAGGTAATGAAATTAAATAGTCATATTAGAATATTAGAATGTTATTGTGATTAAAAAAAGATGTAGAAAATTATTTTTGAACTACTGAATAAAGCATTAATCAAAACACAGTGAACAAAGGTAAATGTTACTTACGGAAAGAACAGACTGAGGATGGACTATACGGCGAAAGAGGTCGAATTGTTCAACGCAAAGTCTCTTGAAATCAGAACTCGGTAATACCAAGCCTCCGTCATCCTTTTCAATCCTCTGCACGAACTCCACCGGTGAAGTCGAAGCATTCCGTATGGCCGCAGCAACAGCTGACGCCGACGAAACCATACAGTCTCCATCGCCGTCGGAATCATCATCGGAGCACGTGCCGCTGACGTGCCGGAGAGAAGTATAGGTGGAGGAGGTAGCGGCGGCAGTGGTGAGAGCAAGTGGTGGTAGTCTCTGTGAAGAAGCGTGAGTAACTGTAGTTGCTGCTTTGTAGAAGGTAGGGGAGAAGAGGAGGGTAGGTTGGTGGTGATGGGGTGGGGGTGGAGGTGGGTGGGTGGGATTGGATAATGGTAATGGATTCTGCGGAGGAAATGCAGAGAGCAGCATTTTCTTTACTGTGCTAGATCGGATGCGAAAGCTGTGTGGCTCGGTGTCCACACATGGAGGAAATTGGTCCAATGCCGTCCTTCTATTGGTCCTCAAGGGTCTTATTGCTGTGGGGTCCCACTGACTACCAGTTTAGTTTTCTCTTTCTTTCTTTAAACTAGTATCCGTACGCGTGCTTTGCGGGCAAAATATAAAACATAACATTTAAAAAGAAGTATTATTTGGAATTTTTTTTATTATTGAGCCTATACATTGACAATCATAAGGAATTATGAGATAAGCAAGAATAAATGTAGAGCTTTCAATTTATAAATTTGTTCTCGACATCAACACTAGTTGCAAATGCCATAATTATAAATAGTAGTATAGATTTATGAACAGCTCTGAAGGCTAACTCCTACCTGAGCAAATACTTAAACTGCTACTCAATAATTAGACGTAAATCATCTCCATGTTATAACGTATGGATATGTGAAGTATGCAGTCACATTCACCACGGCATTTTTGACAGTTGAGCCAAGGTAGGCCTCAGCAATTTCCTTCACCTTTGTTAGCACCATAGAAGAGGTTTCTTAAACAACAAACTGCTTCTCTGCACTCCTGTTGTTTACAACAATCATTAGCTTATCACCAGGTCCAGGAATAACTTTAACAGGCCACAATTTCATATAACCCTGTAACAAATCTTATGAAATAGCAAATTACATGGAAAGCACAAAAGTTTCAGTAAAAAAAAATATGGACAACTAAATAACTGGGATATATGTGTCATTAATAAATATGAGCAAAATGAAGTGTAGGACCTTAAACTCGTATAACTTGTTCCTACAACGTGTTTGATTAAAAAAGTCAGACTACTCTCTGGCAATAGATAAAGCATGCATTAAAATATGATATCCTTGGAGATAAATACAGTTTCAAAACTCTCTTGACTTAGATTACTCCTTTATTTTTTTAACATGTGTGGCTTAATTTTTCGGGCAGAATACCAATGACACTTGAAATAAGTGCAACAAGTAAAAGCCAGTATGCCTTTAGTATTTGTGAAGCATGATGGTTAGGGTGGTGGACCAACTGATAAGGAACTCTTAAGGAATATTTTAGTATATATGTTGGTGGTTGTAACGATATTGTCAATGATTTTACACTGTAAGAGGAGAATTCGTCAATCTTATTTTCATATAGCTAAAAAACAAATTAGTCGTTGTAATTGTAAATGTGTTGAGTGAAATCATAATACGGTCACGGTAAATTAGTATTGTATTATGCAAGGGTGTCTAAACAATAGCCAATCAACCGGTTCGAGATTGAAACAGAGTTGATTGATATTTGTAATGGTTTCTAAATTGTGTTGTATCCAAATATTTCTTTATCTATCTTGATATATATCTTTACTAACTACTAAGCTACACCATGGCACATGAAATTCTATAGTTCGACTACATTTTAGCTCATTGATATGAAGAAAGTCGTTCGTGAATATATAGTACCAGACTTTATTAATTACTTTTCTTTACACATATCATCTAGATCATATGGTCTTCCCGAGAAATGGTTAGCTTTGGATTGAAACTTCTTCAAGTTGGTATTACCTATATGGGTTCTTTGTTTTATAAGTAGAAAAAATAAAAACTGTTTAAAATATAAAAATTAATTACTTTCCAATTGCATCATAAGTTACTGCGAGATTGCTATATACAGTTACACACCAACAGTATGTTGATGCAGAAGTTTTCACCTACTTGCTATTTTGAGAGTAAAAGGATTTCTTCTTTAACACCAGTATGCATGTTCTTTTCTTTTTTTATTTATGTATCAATCTGGACCGATTAGTAACTTACGTATTTTCTCTACTAGCATATGAAAAAATTGTGTTGAATCTTCATCAAGCTGTGCATGATATGTTTACACACACAAACTGCAGACATTTGTAATTATTAGTGGCCTGGAGTAGCAACTACTGTGACTCATGCTATGTAATGTTGTTGTTGTAAATTGATATTTTCGTTATTTGTTATACTTGTATATTCTGAATTTCCAATCTTTCATCTTCTTTCCTTATGATTGACTCTTTTACACATGGAATAACTCTTTGTAAAAGAGATGATTACCGAGAGTGTAAAATCTATTCTTTTTGCGACCCCAAATAGTGGAGACATGGTTTAAGCCATTTTTTATTTCAGCAAAAATTGATCAACTCCAAGTCACCCTATTTAATATGGGGAACAATTCTTGTTTTCAGAAGTCGAAAAGTTGGTTGAGTTTACTACGAGTTTAAGGTGATTCTTAGTACCCTTTTCTTTTATGTAATGTTCTTACTGATTTTTTTCAAAATAATTGCAGTAGTTAATTATAGTAGATCAGGAAAATTTGTCTTTGTTTTCTATTCTATACTTCATAATTTTGAGAAAGAAATGGAAGAGATTTCACAATTACCCTTCTGGGAGGACACATTTTACTTTCCTTCCCTCAAAACAACTCATTTACTGAAAATAGTAGGAACCAGAACCAGATTTCCAAGAGCTTCTCCACTGCAAGTGCAGTAACCATATGAATCTGAGCATATGGAAGATACAATTCGGTAGTTTTAGTGTTTTGCAGGGTAGCCAAAGATGTGGTGACATTTAAAATTTGAGTTTGGCTCAATAGCCTTAACAATGCACTAAACAGATGACGTATACTTAAAATTATAATCCATCTAGGTATATCTACTTATGTTTGTAATCATTTTATACATGTGAGGATTCAATAACTCATCAAAATTCATACTTGTAATTTCAGTTAATACCTTCACTGCTTAGCTGAGATATTTAAGTTGGTAAGCTGCACATTCTACAAATGGATTGACGTTTATATGCGCATCACAGGTTGATCTGCTAGCACTAGAAAAGAATGGCGAATAACCAATGTTAAAATAAGTAACAGAGGCATAATAGTAATGTCAGTATGTACGCTGCTAACAGAGTTGATTGATAGTCTAATGGTATCTAAACTGTGTAACATCCAGACATTATTTTATCTATGTTGGTATATGTCTATACTAACCACTAAGCTGTACCATGTAACATGAAATTCTGTCAAAGATCTATGTATTAATGAGTTATTTAGTTAACATGAATAACTTTAATGCATATTGAATTTATAACACAAGTAGTGATCCCCGAGTCCCTGAATGACTGATTATTTTAGTTTTACAATGGCTTCTTTAAATGAAAGAAGCGTATTGGGAAACACAAAATCAATTTCACACAAAAATTAACAACACGAACACACACACAGAGCAAAGCAGAGTAAAGCTTTACCTGAATTTCTGCAAAGCTGTTGACAATGATATACATTGCAGTATTTAGACATTTTGATTGAAATCATGTTCATCTTTCAAATATCTAACCATTGTTAGGCTCAATGGAAACTATTTTTGATCGACTATATATTTCTGGAATTATGCATGCATTGCCCACGTGCATATAAAATTTGAGGTAAACTGTGATTGTATTTAAAGGTTAATTAGTTAGATAAGTGTAAAATAACAACGAAACTAACATATAAGATTCTGCAATGAAACACCAAATTGTTCATTAAAAGTGTCTTTAAAATTACACCACATGAATAAGAATCTTCGCTACCATGAGAAATATTTTGTGAAAAGGTAATGTGTTGTGCCTGCAAATTCCTATATATTATGCTAATATGAAACTTACTTCATACACACTGTTATAATTTCTCAAAAACTAATCTTATTTCCGTTCAAATAAATGTAGAGTTCATAGCTACTGTGCAGCAGAGGGGTGCTGCCATTATCAAGGCTAGGAACCAGAAGAAGACAATATCAATGTAAATTAAATATAATACTTCACAAATATATATGGTCTGGTACTAACATAGTTTTAGCTTATTGGAGGTTTCTGCACCTAGGAGACTAATCCTATTTCACATTAGAAATCTCATAAATAATCTGTGTGACATTCAATACTAAGCCATAGGATAGAAGATCCAATATTATCGCCCAAACAGTAGTATTTAATAGCAAAATCGTCGACTAATCTAAATATCGTCTCCTCCGCTTCAACAAAGAAGCATATTAGTCACACACAACTACTGGAAAAGCAACTCTTCCCTATTAGTTTAGAACTATCGAATATATCTTGTACAAAGATTAAATGGATTATATTCTTCAGAAATCTGAACTTCCCCAACACATTCATTCAACAACCGGTTACTTCAAATAACTAACATGTCGCATAAAAGAATATTAACAGAAAGAGTGAAGCCACTGCTGATTAAATTCATGATTCATAAAGATGAATTTAGATTAATATTTATACTATTTTACTCCAGAATGAACTTGGACAAATAATAGAAAATGTCCCTTACAAACCTACTTAGCAAAGAAAATACATAATTGTGTAGCTAAGGTCATTTTAGTACAGAATCATGGATTCTTTTCTTTTTTAATCACTACGTAAACCGTGTTACTTGAGAGTTGACAATTCAAGTCGTCATCTGCTACTACTGTTGATGCTTTATTAGCGGATCTACTCCTCTTGTCATAGATCTTGAAAGGAGATAGTTTTGCGGTGCAATCATCACCATCTTACAAACATTGTAATATTTTTGGCAGAATTGCATATTTTAAGAATTTACAGTAGTTTCACAGAGTAAACGATTGTCAACAACCACTGTAATTTTTTTTGGCAGAATATGCCTATTTTTAGATTTTGCAGCAATTTCAGAGACATATAGGAGGAACATTATATTTCGTTTCCTAGATTCATTATTAGAATGTATTATATTGGTAATAAATTGTTTGTGCTGAAATTTTGTCTACAATTATAAATTTCGAAATAGAAATAGAAATAAAACTACAACACATAATCGCTTCAAGTAGATAGTTTCATATATTTGAGGATTGCTGGAAATTAATAAATAATTGATAAAGTAACGTTAGAAACAGAAAAAGAAATAAGGGTGCTGCGCAAATAGTTTCACGTGGATAGTTTCATCTATTTGAAAATTTTGGAAATTTTTTGAACTATAGCAACAAAGAAGAGGAAGTATAAAAATAAAATCAATTATAAATATGTTACCTTCGCATCTTGTAAAATCAACTCTATAGAATATGGCATTTCAGGCTTAAGCGATCTGAGATTTTTCACATTCGAACTACTCTAACTTTCAAATTCCATTCATCGAGTTGCTTGAAATTTGTCTAATATCATGAAATTTTGTCGCTATATTTGCAAAGTTTTGTATTCTAAGCAAAGAAAAAGGGAGTAGAAAAAAAATTAAAAGGAGGAGCCGCATAAAAGATTATTTGTAGTCATGGAGGACGCCCACATTTGGGAAGAAGATCGTGGTTTTTTTTTTTCTTCCGGTTTGTCACGACCCTATTCCCCGGACCCGGTCGTGATGGCGCCTCTCGTGAAGACAAGGCCAGCCAATCAAACCCAATTTACCTTTTTAAACAGTTAAACAACACAAAGCGGTCTAAAACATGATTTAATAACATTAAGTAGCGGATAATATCAATAACGTGCGGAAGAACAATCCAACACAGCCCAAACCGGGGCGTCACTAGTCATGAGCATCTGCTAAGGTCTAAATACAACTGACAAAGTGTGAAATGTACTAAGTACAGACTAATAGAATAAAGAGAGAGAAAATCAGTGCTACGAACGCCGGCGCTACCTTGCTAAACTCCGATGGCTCTGCCTCCGATCAACCAATACCCGCTATCGGGTTCAGAAAATACCTGAATCTGCACACAAGGTGCAGGGAGTAAAGTGAGTACTCCAACTCAGTGAGTAATAATCATAAATAAAGACTGAATGATAAGAAATCATGAAAAGTGCGTCAACATGCTGTATAGAAGTAGTACAAAACCAGTAAGAAAGTAATGAAGCTGTAAAATCCCTTAAAACATCTTAGCTCAGTTTGAACTTCTTTGAAAATGACTTTTTCAACAGTTACGCAAATGAATGCAGAACAACTAATGCGGATAAGCACAGAAATCCGCCCCTCGGGCACAAATACACAATTAAACAGGTAAATGACAGGCAAATAAGAAAGATAAACATATAAGGTTCGCCCCTTGGGCACAATGTCAACGAATCCGCCCCTCGGGCAATATCTCAGAACAATACCAGCCCCTCGGGCAATCACATGGAAAAATATCAGCCCCTCGGGCTATCACATAGAACAATACCAGCCCTTCGGGCTATATCTCACATCACAATGGTTACCCGCGCTCACTGGGGTGTGCAGACTCCTGGAGGGGCCCCTTACGGCCCAAGCGCAATAACAAGCCATCTCGTGGCATCAAATCTAGGCCCTCGGCCTCATATCAATCAAGCCACCTCGTGGCGTACATATCTCAGGCCCTCGGCCTCAAATCAGTATCAGTGTTTCCTCACAACATAGGCCCTCGGCCTTACTCAGTCAAAAATCCTCACAAGCCCCTCGGGCAATAGTAAAACAGTGTTTCTCAGCCCAAACATCATTTAAAATATCATTTAAGTTTCAAAACTGAGTGAAAATGGCTGAGTAGTAAAACAGTGAAAAATAACATGACTGAGTTCAAGTAGTAAGTCAAAACAGTGAGGAAATATCAATAAAAAGCCCCGAAGGGTTCAAATAGTTAGCACGAAGCCCAAATATGACATTCAACCCAAATCATAATGATAGCAAATAAGTTTCAGTCAAATACGCGGTAAAATCATCAACCGGGACAGACCAGGTCACAATCCCCAATAGTTTACGACCCCACGCACGTCAACAAGCGTGTGCCTCACCTCAATATAGGACTACGATGTGCAATCCGGGGTTTCAAACCCTCAGAATATCATTTACAATCATTACTCACCTCGAACCGGCTAAATCTCTAGCTCGCGATGCCTTGCCCCTCGAATCTTCCTCCACGCGCGTCGAATCTATCCAAAATCAGAACGAGGACGTCAAAATATGCTAAGGGAACAAAGCACAAGCGAAAACAATCAATAAAGGGCACAAATCCCGAAATTTCCAAAACCCGACCCCCGGGCTCACGTCTCGAAAGTAAAAAAATTTCACACCAATAGATTCCTTATCTCCCCACGAGTTCATACATATCAAGAATACTAAAATCGGAGATCAAATGACCCCTCAAATCCTCATTTAAAGGCCTCTTAAACTCAAGCCCTAATCCCCCATTTTTAGCCCTTTAATTCCTTAAATTACAGCCTTAATCCATGAAATACTACCATAGAAATGTGTTTTAGGTCCAAAATCCTTACCTCAATGAAGTTCCCTTGAAATCCCTCTTTCAAATCGCCCAAAAAGCTCCAAGGCCGAAGTAAAAAATGGTGAAATAGCTAAATTTCGCAAAATGAAATAACTTATATGTTCTGCCCAGACATTTCCGCATCTGCGGTCCAATGTCTGCTTCTGCGGTACCGCATTTGCGGGCCGAACCACCGCTTCTGCGGTTCTTCACTTAAAATCCAAATTATCATCTGCGATAGGACTTCCGCATCTGCGGCTTCGCAGATGCGACCATCTTGACCGCTTCTGCGGTATCTGCTCACCTGACCAATTTTTGCTTCTGTGTCCAACTCTCCGCTTATGCGGCGCCGCACCTGCGGTCCCCAATCCGCAGGTGCGAAAATACCAGAAGCAGCAATTTCAGCTCCTGCAACAAAATTCCAACTTCTCCGTTAACCACCCGAAATCACCCCGAGGCCCCCGAGACCTCAACCAAAAGCACAAACGTAACCTAATACCTTATTCAAACTTGTTCCAATCGTCAAAATACTTCAAACAACATCAAATCAACCAAAACACCTCGGATTCAAGCCTAAGTTTCTAAAAATCTTCAAAATTACGCTTTTGATCAAAAACCCTACCAAACCACGTCCGAATGACCTGGAATTTTGCACACATATCCCAAATGACACAACGAAGCTACCTTAACTCTCGGAATTCCATTCCGACCCCTATATCAAAATCTCGCCTATCAACCGGAGAACGCCGAAATCTCAATTTCGCCAATTCAAGCCTAAACCTTCCACGGACTTCCAAAATGCATTCCAATCACGCTCCTAGTCCCAAATCACCTAACGGAGCTAACCAAATCATCAAGAATTCCGATCCGAGATCATATACGAACAAGTCAAATATTGGTCAAACCTTTCGAATTTCAAACTTCAAACTGGGAATTGTTCTTCCAAATTCATTCCGATTACCCTGAAAACCAAAACCAACGATTTGCATGAGTCGTAATACATCACACGGGGCAAGTCATGCCCGAGAACCGGCGAGCAATGTGCAAAAGCTCAAAACGATCGGTCGGGTCGTTACATCCTCCCCCACTTAAACATACGTTCATCCGCGAACGTGCCCAGAGTTGTTCCAAAAGCCAACCAATCGCTGAATAGCCTTACCATGCATATACCCGGGGGTGATCCCACGTCACCCTATCTCATATAGGTCCGATAACACATAGAAACTGAAATTTCACAATCCAATCTAGCCCGTCAACCATAGAACCACATTTCCACTTCTGAAATCTTCAATGCGATCAGAATCTCACATTTACACTGGAAATAAGCCTGAACAAGCTGTAATAACCCATACCTGCAACCTCAGGTGCAATTACATGACGTACCACATAACTCAAACGCTTGCAGCGATAACTTCTAATCACAGCAGCTGCACACAACAACCGAATACCGATAGAAAACCTCTTATCAACTAAGGCCTCATTCCAACACTTTCATGCACTACAACTGATAAATGAAACACGCAATAAACCATAACCATTTCTCAGATCAACCATTCATGAAGCCACTTCTCCTTTGGCAAGGACCATAGCAAATTTCTGAGCCGAACCTCGATATTATCCTTCTAACATGCTGAAATCGAATCAGTTTATACTCATTTCAAATCCCGACGATCTCATCTAATCCAACACCACTACTCTGGTGACATGACACATCAATACAATCTAAAGCCATAACTGGCGCAATCCGCGCACCAATAAGAAACGATCCGAACATACTCAAATCGTGAAAGTGACTCAAATGAAAGAGCTGTACTGCAAGCTCACCAGTACCACCACAACACAAGGCTGAGAACCCGTCTCACATCCTAGGAATAGAACACACGAATCTAACCCGCAAGGTCATACCTCCACATAACTTCGCTGCAATGTGCGACCCTATCCAAACACTGGTCCACATGAAACACCTCAAGTCACTCTGCTTGAAATTGACGACCACGCACAATTGATGCCTAGAACCAAAGCAAATCATCATGACCACAGTGAAGCAAATACATAACACTACTCAACCCAAAAGGATATAACCGATACGCCATCCGCCGAGCAATATCCAATATTCCTCCCGCTCGAGCTCCGCTGAGAGACCCCAATAACACCGCACTGCATGTGCCTATAACCAACAAATCCAAATGCCCCGCAACACGGAAAAGTAACTCATATACCTCCTCAGAACACAATTGGCTCAATAACAATCGAAGCACACATCCCTCAGCAATACAACTCGGAGCCAACCCAAGTTAGAACACATATCCACATTGGCCTACCAACGGACCCCTCATCAAGGAACCCTGAAGCTGCTCCCTCAACTCCTTTAACTCTGTCGGTGCCATATGATACGGTGCATGGCATCAAATCAATACCGAAATCAACAGCCTTGCCCGGTGACATGCCCGGCCACACAAGAATACATCCGAAAAGTCCCTCACCACCGGAACTGAATAAATGGTAGGAGTCTCTACACTAACATCCATCACGAAAGCCCAAATAAGAAAAACAATCCTTCCTAGCCATCCGCTGGGTCTTCAAACTCCAAAACCACCCTACTAATACCATAACATCCGTCGAACCTCGCCACTAAATCCGTGGCATTCCCGGTATAGCCAACATCGCCGCCTTAGCATAATAGCCCAGAATAACACGACAAGGAGACAACCAATATGAGCCCAATATCACGTCCAAAATCTAACATACCAAGCAACGAAGATCCACGCAGGTCTCCAAACCCCGATAGTCACTACACAATGCCGATACATACGACCCGCAACCACAACATAGCCTGAATATGAGAACTCCCAGTCTCCAACTCCATATAGCACACGAATCACCATACCTGATCCCAATTCCGCCGTCCGAATAAATACCACACCTCTAATACCCAATCATTCCACGAGAGATACTCTAACATTCTTCTGTGCCTCCAAGCAAACTCGGATATCAGCAGTTGATCTAACAAAAAAGTGCCGCAATACTACCAAAGTACCCTCATCTTAATCACATTGCCTTTTTCTAAAACATATACCCTCGTCAAATTACCTCCAACTAGCAATACCATTCCCTTAATCATCTGAAGATCATCCCCCTAATCATCTGAAGCTCACTTCTCTAATTATCTGAGAATGCCCGTGTTGCCTAGGGATTTTATGACCTTCTGTTCAGATCTGAATCGTAACCTTACATATGCAAATCTCAATCCTTCACAATATATCGCATATACCATGCCGTCCTAGAATAACATGAGAACTTCATCTCCCTTCCGAGCCCCAAACATCCACGTACTCAACTAGCCAAGAACTTTCAATTTGATCCCATCTAGGAGAAAATCACTGTACATCCCATGCTCCTCATTCCAGTAGAAGATATACATCTCTAACCGTGGTAGAAATTATGAAGAACTCTACAAATCCCCTTTTGCACAAAATCAAACCATCAGGACTGACTCCTTCTAACTCAACCAAGCTACACAAGCCGTCAAAACCCAAGAGCATTGGCACGAAACACCTGTGGAAACCCACCACTTCATAAGCACCCAAGAACCGATCATATCCAATACCATGTTGATCTAGCCTACTACCAAGTTGTCCTAATCCTCTGAGTCCCTTCTGAGTTACCTTCAAATCTATATGTTTCCTTGCTAGCACATGACGATCCTTAACTAAAACTTGCCCTACAACTTTAACGTAAAACCACACCACCTAAGGCTCATAAGCCGCTGAATTCTCTCTTAGATATTTCCAAAAGCACCACATTCAAAATACTTACCCTGAAAGGACTTCCTGCGAATCCAAGGCCATTACCTTTACCTTCCTGATACTGTTATACCGAACCCCATAATGATATAGGAATACTACTAGACTCGACACCTTCCGGTGCGACCTCAATTTCTAGCCAAGAATACAACTCGAAAATTTCCACTTATTACTTGAAAAATCTTGAACGCATTAGAACCATTCTCTAGAGTCATCCACTTTACTCAAACTACAATTAGCCCGATCAAATGAACCGAACAACCCGTGCCTCATTAGCACTCTGACACCGCACAATATAACCTCATCCAAATGCAACCAAACAACTTCCTGCTCTATGCACCGAGCATTCCTTACCAACAACAACTCAAGACATTCCGTGAATTCTCACACACCTATGAAGCATACTATAACCTTTACCAAAAAATTTCCTTCACTCGAGCCATCCTCGGTCTCAATCTCCGTAGGCCATAACTGATTCACCAGCGCGCCTCCAACTGAACCAATTTAGCACATAACCATGCAATCAACAACTCAATAGCAAACTCCCCCACTTGGTTCGAAGTCATAGATTGAAAAACACACAATAACTCATAATGCATATACTTTATTGCTGCGATAATACCATAGTGAGATTAAACTCAATCCTTCATCAACTCGTGAAACACAGACCATCTAGTACTTTAAATATTCTGCAAATCTCGCATTCACTCTCGCAACAGTTAAACCCACTCTCTTAAGCGACCCCAAATTTAAATTTCAACACATATATTTCACTTGAAAATGGGATCTTCTAACAGACAACGTAAGGATCACACAACCTCCGAACACTTCGCAGGAGATAACCCACCTGTTTTGCCTCAACTAATATTTCTGTATACCTTCCACCGTCATATTCATCGCGCAATCACTTAATCTTCCTGATTCTGAAAACATGAAGGATTCACTCCCAACTAGAAAACATGAAGGATTCATCACACACCCATAACTCGGGGCTATACCTCGAATCAAGATGGAAATCAAGCACCTAATAGTTTTTCTATCCTCCAACAAACCCTTCTCGTCGCTTCCAAATCAGACGAATACATCTCGCAGTCACATCACCCTCATCACGTAACTTTCCAGTCATTACTCCCCTTAATAGGGACACAACAGAACATGTAGATCCAGAAACACGTGCTCACACAATCAGCACCTCGGTGCTCAAGCTATAGGCAAAATCCGGCCTCGAGTCCTCCAGACTAGCCCAACATAAGCACATAGATATCACATCTCCCCCCTCAATTAGGGAATCATAAGCCATCGATGCATATCTCATACTGAGCGCTCGTTCGCGCATACGAATGCGTGGAAGGAATTTCAAGAGTTACTTTTCAAATTGAATCAAGGACACACGATAAGAATTCAAGAATGTGAAGTTTTTCCTAAAGGTCCTGCAGCCTCTCGAGGATAAATACAGACGTCTTCGTACCGATCCGCGAGACTCTACTAAACCTGCTCATGACTTGTGAGACCTATGTAACCTAGGCTCTGATACCAACTTGTCACGACCCTATTTCCCGGACCTGGTCGTGATGGCGCCTCTCGTGAAGACAAGGCTAGCCAATCAAACCCAATTTACCTTTTTTAAATAGTTAAACAACACAAAGCGGTCTAAAACATGATTTAATAACATTAAGTAGCGGTTAATATCAATAATGTGCAGAAGTACAATCCAACACAGCCCAAACCGGGGTGTCACTAGTCATGAGCATCTACTAAGATCTAAATACAACTGACAAAGTCTGAAATGTACTAAGTACAGACTAATAGAATAAAGAGAGAGAAAAGCAGTGCTGCGAACGCCGGCAGCTACCTTGCTAAACTCCGATGGCTCTGCCTCCGATCAACCAATACCCGCTACCGAGTTCAGAAAATACCTGAATGTGCACACAAGGTGCAGGGAGTAAAGTGAGTACTCCAACTCAGTGAGTAATAATCATCAATAAAGACTGAGTGATAAGAAATCACGAAAAGTGCATCAACATGTTATATAGAAGTAGCACAAAACGAGTAAGAAAGCAATGAAGCTGTAAAATCCTTTAAAACATCTTAGCTCAGTTTGAACATCTTTGAAAATGACTTTTTCAACAGTTAGGCAAATAAATGCAGAACAACTAGTGCAGATAAGCACAGAAATTCGCCCCTCGGGCACAGATACATAATTAAACAGGTAAATGACAGGCAAATAAGAAAGATAAGCATATAAGGTTCACCCCTCGGGCACAATGTCAACGAATCCGCCCCTCGGGCAATATCTCAGAACAGTACCAGCCCCTCAAGCAATCACATGGAACAATATCAGCCTCTCGGGCAATCACATAGAACAATACCAGCCCCTCGGGCTATATCTCACATCACAATGGGTGCCCGCGCTCACTGGGGTGTGCAGACTCCTGGAGGGGCCCTTTACGGCCCAAGCGCAATAACAAGCCATCTCGTGGCGTCGAATCTAGGCCCTTGGCCTCATATCAATCAAGCCACCTCATGGCGTACATATCTCAGGCCCTCGGCCTTAAATCAGTATCAGTGTTTCCTCACAACATAGGCCCTCGGCCTTACTCAGTCAAAAATCCTCACAAGCCCCTCGGGCAATAGTAAATCAGTGTTTCTCAGCCCAAACATCATTTAAAATATCATTTAAGTCTCAAAACTGAGTAAAAATGGCTGAGTAGTAAAACAGTGGAAAATAACATGAATGAGTTCAAGTAGTAAGTCAAAACAGTGAGGAAATATCAATAAAAAGCCCCGAAGGGTTCAAATGGTTGGCACGAAGCCCAAATATGGCATTCAGCCCAAATCATAATGATAGAAAATAAGTTTCAGTCAAATACGCAGTAAAATCATCAACCGGGACGGACCAAGTCACAATCCCCAATAGTGTACGACCCCACGCTCGTCAACTAGCATGTGTCTCACCTCAACATAGCACTACGATGTGCAATCCGAGGTTTCAAACCCTCAGAACATCATTTACAATCATTACTCACCTCGAACCGGCTAAATCTCTAGCTCGCGACGCCTTTGCCCCTCGAATCGGCCTCCACACGCGTCGAATCTATCCAAAATTAGAACGAGGACGTCAAATATATGCTAAGGGAACAAAGCCTAAGCGAAAATAATCAATAAAGGGCACAAATCCCGAAATTACCAAAACCCGACCCCCGGACCCACGTCTCGAAATTTAGATATTTTTACACTAATAGATTCCTTATCTCCCCACGAGTTCATACATATCAAGAATACTAAAATCGGAGTCCAAATGGCCCCTCAAATCCTCATTTAGAGGTCTCTTAAACTCAAGCCCTAATCCCCCATTTTTAGCCCTTTAATTCCTTAAATTACAGCCTTAATCCATGAAATACTACCATAGAAATGTGTTTTTTGCTCCAAAATCCTTACCTTAGCGAAGTTCCCTTGAAATCTCCCTTCCGAATCGTCCAAAAGCCCTCAAGCCGAAGTTAAAAATGGTGAAAACCTTCAAAAATCGCGAAGGAAAGCTTATATACATTCTGCCCAGGGGTTCCCGCATCTGCGGTCCAAAACCCGCTTCTGCGGTACCGCATTTGCGGTCCACCCTCCGCTTCTGCGGAAATCACTTAGGGACCGAATACCACATCTGCAGTCCACTCGCCGCATCTGCGACTCCGCAGGTGCGGTCCCTCTATCGCATCTGCGTTCCTGACTCCTCCCCTCAAATCCGCATCTGCGGCCATTCCATCGCATATGTGACGCCGCACCTGCGGTCCCCAAACCGCAGGTGCGAAAATACCAGAAACAGCAAAACTTCAGCAGCTTTCTAAACTTCAAAATGGTCCGATTGACCACCCGAAACTCACCCGAGGCCCCCAGGACCTCAACCAAAGGCACCAACATATCCAAAAACCTTATTCAAACTTGTTCCAATCATCAAAACACTTCAAACAACACCAAATCAACCAAAACACATCGGATTCAAGCCTAAGTTTCTAAAAATCTTCTGAATTCCGCTTTTGATCAAAAACCCAACCAAACCACGTTCGAATGACCTGAAATTTTGCACACACTCACATAATGGAGCTACTGCAACTCTCGGAACTCCATTTCGACCCCGATATCAAAATCTCGCCTACCAACCGGAAATCGCCAAAATATTAACTTCGCCAATTCAAGCCTAAATCTACTCCAACCCTCCAAAACCCATTCCGATCACACTCCTAAGCCATAAATCACCTCCCGAAGCTAACCGAACCATTGGAACTCACATCCAAGCCCTCTAACACATAAGTCAACATACGGTTGACTTTTCCAACTTAAGCCTTCTAAAAAGAGACTAAGTGTCTAAAACTTCACCAAAACCAATCCGAATTTAATCCGACCAACCCGATACCTCAAAACACGGATGAACAAAACAATAAGAAGTAGAAATAGGGGAAACGGAGCGGTAACTCATGAGACGACTGGCCGGGTCGTCACAGTATTCCTAATGAAAAGGGAAAGAATCCACACTAGGTTGGCCATGGTCGCCAAGACTTTGATGGAAGGAATCTACGGGCAAACATACACCATAGTCCCCATGATCATAGCCGACAACTACAGGGCTCTGGAACGCTGTCAAAGAGGGGTCAAGCATTTCGAGGGTTGTAACACGTTGCTGCAGTTGTGGTTATTAGAACATCTTCAAAAGGGGCAGTATCGCCAGGAACTTCCGCGAAGGGCTTGGAATGACCATATTGCCTTCCATCACCCCAAGCGGATGACCTACAGTCCGGAAAGGTTTGCTCAGCCGGAAAGTGCCAAAGAGTGGGCGGAATTCTTCGATAATCTGACCGAGGAGCAAGTGCAATGGATGTTTGAATTGTTCCCTATAGACGAATTTATCATCAGATCCAGGGACGCTCCACACTTAGTGCTGATTGGGTTGAGAGGGATATACCCTTATGTCCCTATCCGAGTTATGAGGCAAGCAGGGAGGAAAAAGGTTGTGCCAAGGGTTGCCAAGATGAGTCATTTCAGAGCAGACTTTCAAGACGACGACGTTCCTTACAAGTGTCAAGCTCAGCACATGTGGCACTGCAAGATCATTGTGGAAAAGAACACCATTGAGCCCGACAAGTATCATGCAGGGTGCGAACCTCTTTACCCGGCATGGTTAGAAGACAATCTAAAAGGAATGGTGATGCCGGGAGCTGGCCGAGGGAATAGAATCATTTATGAGGAAGCTGAAGCTCAAGTCAAATACAATAGGCGCGTAAGAGGGTCCACGACTCTGAGAATGAGCACGGGGAAATACATGAGAGGAATGTGAGGTTGATCGAAGAATGGAAAGAAATGGCAGTCACTTCCAACAGGAAGTTGGAATATCTGGAGCGAGGAATAGTGGAGCTGGAAGGTAAAGTCATAAAGAGGATTGAGGATTGCCAGAATACTGAAGGAGCTGAAGGAGGACATCTGGCCAGAGACTACTTGCTGCTGGGTCTACGCGAGCTGGGGGACCTGTACGATGAAGTCAGGAAGATCGAATCTGGGGAAGGTCCTTCTGGGACCAAATAGGCTAGGTTTATTTGCTTTCCTAAAATGTAATAAGGCCAAGTGCCAGTAGTGATTTATTTTATCTTAATGTCGTTTTGGGATTCGTCTATTTTTCATATTATGAAATGAGGCATTTGTTGGCATCTAAAATTCTCCAAATTTATTTGTCACTAGGCCTACCTCGGGCATAACGAGGCTCCCCAATTAGGATGCGAATTTAAATTCCCGCAATATGTGTTTAAATACTGCAACACTTCAAAATCCTCACTAACTTGTTGCCTTTTTGTTTTTCCTTATTTTTGATTATTCCCATCCCCTTAGGTTGGTTCACTCATACTGGCATCATCAGCGTATCATTACCAGATCTATAGGCCCTCCACCTCCTCCTCCAAGAAATACAAAAAGCAAAGGCAAAACAAAAATGGACGACTTATGTGGTATTCGAAAGGAGAATGTTGAGAACGCAGAAACTTCAGACGGTCGGAGTACTCCGGCACCAAATGATCTAGTCTTGAGATTGGAACAAAAGANATTCAATAGGTAAGTTATTCTTAACCAATTTTCTTTCAATTTTCTATTATATTCAAGATTTCAACCTAAAATCTAGTATTTTTGTGGTGGAAATTGGGGGTTTGGGTAGAATTAGGAATTTTTGTGAAATTGGAATTTAGACCTCAAATTGAGGTTGGATTTCGAAACAAATTACATAACCGGGATCGGGGGTGAATGGATAATCGAATTTTGGTCCGAATTTTGGGTTTGGACCAAACAAGCTCGGGAGTTGACTTTTTCAATATTAACCTAAAATGAATCTTTTGCAATTGTGGGTAGATCCTAAGCTTTATTTTGAATCATTTGACTGGTAATTTTCTAGATTTGGTTGGTTTGGAGGCTTGTTTGAAAGGCAAAGCCATGGTTGAGCTTTGAATTGATCTTTGGAGCAAGGTAAGTGTCGTGGTTACGCTTGCCTTGTGGGATTATGACTTGTTTACTTATTTTCTACATGTTTAGATGTTGGGTACAACGTATATGAGCACTGACGAGTACTTATGCATCGTTGTTGGGTTAAAGCATGCGGGTGGGACTTGTTTCTTGTAATTTATTGCTTTATTTGATCATGATATCAATGCTTAGGCTAGTTTAATTACTAAATTTATCGTTCTTTCCGCATTTATGGACATTCTATGATAATTGAGTATTGTTTCTGAAGTTGAGGTTGGTTTGTGCAACCATTATTGACGTAAAGTTCGTCCTTGTTTATTTCATCTCCCTATTATTGTATGTTCATTGTTATATGGTAAGGGAGAGTGTTAACGAAGGGTGTTGATGTGCCATGTTTGAGTTTTAATGTACGAAGGGTGATGCCGTGCCATATTGTAAGAGTTAATGCACGAGGGGTGATGCCGTGGCATATTTTGAGAGTTAATGCACGAAGGGTGATGTCGTGCCATATCTATATATTTATGATGAAAGTGAGAGTAAAAGCACTAAGGGTGATTCCATGCCATTATTATTGTTTTATAGTGAGGTTGAGATTAACAGCACGAAGGGTGATGCCGTGTAGTTTTGTTCATTATGTTTATTCGTTTTGCTAGTTAAGGGTTTATTGACTGTTTTCTTGATATCATTCCCTGTTGTACTTATCGTATCTTGTACCCCCTTTCGCATGTCCCCTCCCAACAGTACATGTTTAGACTTTATTGTTGTTATGTTGTACGTATATTGTTATTTGCACATGTGTATTTATGTGGGTGTCTTTTCATAACCTCGTCGAGGTTAGGCTCGACACTTGCGGAGTACATTAGGTCGGTTGTACTCATACTACACTTTGCACTTCTTGTGCATATTTTGGTACTGGTCCCAGCTATTCGTGAGACGTTTCAGCTCGGATTTGTTTTGGAGACTCGAGATAGATCTGCTGGCGTCCGCAGACCTTGAAATCCCCTTCCACTTTCCCCTATTTACCGTTCTTATCATACGAGACAGTTGTACTTATTTCAAACTTTGTATGGAGAAACCCTACAAGCTCGTGAGCTTGTGACTCCCAATCCAGGGTGTACTTAGATATTATTGGTTATTATGTTATTCCGCACTCAGTTTTAGTTTTATTTTGCCTTAATTGACTTTACTTATTGAAATTAATTAAAACTGGCTTAAAGATCCTGTGACGTTGGCTTGCCTAGCACGTGAAATGTTAGGCGCCTCCACGGTCCCGAAGGTGGAAATTCCGGGTCGTGACATTACCCCTACTCTGAGAAGATAGAGAGGTTATTTCCGATAGACCCTCGTCTTAATAAAATGAGTATTGTTGATCAAAAACCATATAATAGTTTTTTTCCATTTGTCCTAAAAAAACAAAAATAGAGAAATCCTACGAATATGATAGGGAATATTCTGTGAATATTAGTAAACTATTTGGGTTCCATTTCCAAATTCCGCTGGTGAATTAGATTGAATGAACAAAAAAAACCTCAAGAAATATTGCCTTCGACCTGACTCATTCATTCATCTCAGTTATTTTCAGTACTTGGGCCAAAAGGAAAAAAAAAACAATTGTAAAATGGAACAACATGTTAAAATAGATGTTTGTTCAACATAACGTCACATTTATGGAGCACGAATAAATGTTCAACAAAAAGGGTAGCTAGACATCACTTGAGAAATAGAGGAGAGGGTAATTAAAAAGAGTGTCGTCCTATTCTAAAGGCACGTGATGAAGAGGTTATTAAGCTTTGTCTGTGGAAAGACAAAGAGAAAAGTTGACGAGGAGACTGCAGTTGTGTGGGATTCAGAGTAGTTGTTGTTCGAGGTAGAAGACTGCACAGTCCGAAAGCGGAAGTCGCCATTTTTCATGTTTTTTTTTTTTTTGGACTCTTTGAGGACTTGGGATGAATATGAATTTGCTTTTCTTGAGAGAGTTGACGAGGACTGGACTTTGGCTTTCTTCATTATATAGTTGGTCTTTTGGGGTAAGGAGTGCCATATTTACGCCGAAGTTGCTTGGCATGTCCTATGCCTTTAATTTTCGGCCTGCCCCATGCGGGATTGATATTCAATTTTTGTCTTTGTTTTTGTATATATGTTGTCCCTTTTCTTGGTTAGTCTACTCGTTCCCTTATTCCATTCCTTCAAAAAAAAATTGCGATTTTAGATTGAAAATGGAATTCTAAGGATGGCTTAACGCGGACTTACTTATCCAACTGTCCAAGAAGTGTAGTGAAGTGTAATCAATGTCAACGTGTCAAAATTGATATTCCAAAAAAATCCAAATGTAACTTTCTATAGATTTTTTTTTCACTATACTTTAGATTGGAGCTCCATTGGAATCAAAGATAAATACTTCGTGACGTCGAGAATATAAATGACTCCTAATATCTAACATATGAAAAAATTAAGATATTTAGATTTGGTATAGTAGATGAGGATATACATGGGCCACGTGTCGAAGCATGACTCTATGATTTAACATACATTGAATTTTTCTAAATTTATTGGTGTAATTAACATGTTGTTACAAGGTAATTTATTTTCATGTTATTAAATTTATTTTTTTGTGAATAGTTTTTTTTTTGTTGATAACTAGGGATAATATATATTAAAACTTACCGAATATTGTCGTTCACATCATTCAAAATAGAAACAGCCTTAAGGACATTGGTATTGCCCAGGTCGGCTAGGATATAGCATATATCAAAACTAATGTTCTTAACAAGATAAACATGGGCCACCCTATCTATTTCCAGATTATTTATAAGAAAAGGGGGTGGTGTAGCTAGTAGTTGATAAGCAGCTGCTTGATTGAGTGCATGCCGTGCCAATTTGTGTGCCACTTTGTTCCCTTCTCTGAAGTTATGGATGATCGATGGCTCCTTCAGCTGGTGCATTAACCACCTGCATGATTGTAAGATAGAATTGTGAGGGACAACATTTGACAGTAGTTGTTTTATTACCTCAGTTGCGTCAGTTTCTACGACCAGAGGAGTTAGTCCATGAGTTAGAGCTAACTTGAGACCTTCCTTGAGAGCCTCCAGTTCAACTTGTAATGGTGAGGTAGCTGGGACAGTGCTTTGGTAACCCAAAATCCAATCCCGTGCTTGGTTCGTAAATACCCCTGCAATACCCCCTAATTTGAAGTTGTCCTTGGAAGCACCATCAATGTTTAGCTTATAGAAAGATTATGGAGTTTATGCCATGCAACACATATTGCATAGGAATGAACAATGGCTTTTTCTTTATGAGTGAGGAGCTTGTATTCTGATGCTAGGTTTAGGGCTTGAATTGGATTATAATTATAGGAAAAGTTGTCATGGTTGTTTTTATTCCTGTTTCGCAAAATCTCCCAGAGAATAAAAGGGAAGAGTTCCTCCCACCTAAGGTGAGTATAGTGGTTAGGATTGCCCAGATCCTTTATCTTATATAGCCAGTGGGAGGCATTAATAAGAGAGGACCTATTTAAACCAATCAAATTCCAAAATTTCAGGACAACCTTGCAGTTTAAGAAGATATGCACTATGGTTTCATTTTTGTTTTTACATCCAGGACATATAGGATCAATGTTAAGACCAATATGGTGAAGGTAAGACCGCGTTGGTAGTCTGTTGTGATAGCATTTCCAAAGCAGGAATTTAATTTTGTTAGGGCATTGTAAGGACAAGATCCAACTGAAATCAGTTGAGCTACTTGAGCTGGTCCTAATAAGGTTGTAACAACTTTTTGAGGAGAATTTCCCATCCCCCGTTAGTCCCAAAACAATAGATCGTAAGAGTAGTTGGTAGGGTGAATAGATAGTATACTATTATTGATGTCTAAGGGGAGGTCAAAAGAAATTTTGCTAATATCCTAGTTATTATTATGCCAAATGTCAGTAATGGTTAGATCGCCAATGGATGAGGGAAGAGGACCTTCAACTAGTTGTCTAAAGTTTTTTTGGTTTTGGGATCCAGTTTGAATCCCATATGTTCATGGTGGAGTGAGTATGGGGTATCCATTTGGTGCCCTTGAAACATACTTCCCATCCTTTAATAATACTTTTCTAGATGAAAGAAGTGTTTTTAAGATTTAAGGAGGAATTGTAAATGGAGGAGAGGGTTTTTTATCAGGGTTTATTAGGATTTTGAATCAGTCTCCAAGCAAGGTTAGCTAAGCAGACTAGATATTTATCCTTAGATGAGTGGATGCCAAGATCTCCATTATGCCTTTTCTTGGTTCAGGTATCCCAAGAGATTAGATGCATTTTTTTGGATGTGTTTGTAGTACCCCAGATGAATTTTTTTCGAATTTTATCAATATGTTTTGTAATTTTTATTGGGAGGAGATTATATTGCATGGCATGATTTGGAATATTATTTAGGGCTGATGAGGCACGGGTGGTTCTACCTGCAATTTTTAGGGAATTTTGTAACGACCCGGCCGTTCGTTCAAGAATTAACACCCCGATCCCCTATTAACTGCTTTCCCCGTGCTTATTTCTGCTATTGTGAGTTGCCGGGAGGGTTCGTTTTTGTCACGACCCTAAACCCAGACCCAGACGTGATGGCGCCTCTCGTGAAGACAAGGCCAACCGACACATTTCCAATTCGAAGTTAAATAGCTAAATAGCAATAAGACAGGCTAAAACCTGACTTAATAATACTATGTAGCAGATAATATCATAACATTGCGGAAATACAACCCAAACACAGCCCAAACCGGGGTGTCACTAGTCATGAACATCTAAAAGTCATAATAGAATTCTGATAAATCCATAACTAGTACAATGTCTGAAAGGAAATAGAGACGATAAAGGAGTAGAGACACGGGGCTGCGGACGTCAACAGCTACCTCGAAATCTCCGAAAACTCACCTGAATCTGGAGGAATCAACACTCGGGAGCGGGACCTGGTGCGCCTGAATCTGCACACAGGGTGCAGGGAGTAAAGTGAGTACTCCAACTCAGTGAGTAACAAATGTAAATAATGACTGAAAGTAAGAAAACACGCAGGGCACAAGGCATTCTATGATGAAGCAGTAAAAATCATTCAAAAATAGTAAACCAGTGAAAAGACAAGTAAAATCCTCTTGCAACAAGTGAACAGGTAATTGACAGACAATTAAGGTACAGTAAATAAATAGAAGCTCGCCCCTCGGGCATAGTATCACCACATCCGCCCCTCGGGCAACATCTCAGAGCAATAACAGCCCCTCGGGCTCAATCTCACATCACAATGGGTACCCGCGCTCACTAGGGGTGTGCAAACTCCTGGAGGGACCCCTTACGACCCAAGCGCAATAACAAGCCATCTCGTGGCATCAAATCTAGGCCCTCGGCCTCATATCAATCAAGCTACCTCGTGGCGTACATATCTCAAGCCCTCGGACTCAAATCAGTATCAGTGTTTCCTCACAACTTTGGCCCTCGGCCTTGCTCAGTCAAAAATACTCACAATCCCCTCGGGCAATAGTAAAATAGTGTTTCTCAGCCTAAAACATCATTTAAAATATCATTAAAGTCTCAAAACTGAGTAAAAATGGCTGAGTAGTAAAACAGTGGAAAATAACATGACTGAGTTCAAGTAGTAAGTCAAAACAATGAGGAAATATCAATAAAAAGCCCCGAATGGTTTAAAATAGTTGGCACGAAGCCCAAATATGGCATTCAGCCCAAATCATAATGATAGTAAATAAGTTTCAGTCAAATACGCGGTAAAATCATCAACCGGGACGGACCAAGTCACAATACCCAATAGTGTAACGCTCGTCAACAAGCGTGTGTCTCACCTCAACATAGCACTACGATGTGCAATCCGGGGTTTCAAACCCTCAGGATATCATTTACAATCATTACTCACCTCGAACCGGCTAAATCTCTAGCTCGCGACACCCTTGCCCCTCGAATTGGCCTCCATGCGTGACGAATCTATCCAAAATCAGAACGAGGACGTCAAAATATGCCAAGGGAACAAAGCCCAAGCGAAAACAATCAATAAAGGGCACAAATCCCAAAATTACCAAAACCCGACCCCTGGGNTGAGGATACTACGAGATCCTCGGGAGTACCAAGAGATCCCAGCACATATATTGAGGATACCAAGAGATCCTCGGGATACCAAGAGATCCCCCAGCACACATATTGAGGATACTGAGAGATCCCCGGATGTTATCTCTGTATTGAGCTGTATTCCTTCTGTGATTATTTTTGTCTCTGCTATAGCCGTTATTATTCTTTTTATCTTGTATTACTTCATACTGCTAGCATTTAATTATATTAAACAACTTCAACTTTTTCTCGCTGGTTTTTTTTCCTAATATGGGCCCTCGGCCTCATAAACCAAGCCACATCGTGGCATACATATCTCAGGCCCTCGGCCTCAAATCAGTATCAGTGTTTCCTCACAACATAGGCCATCGGCCTTACTCAGTCAAAAATCCTCACAAGCCCCTCGGGCAATAGTAAATCAGTGTTTCTCAGCCCAAACATCATTTAAAATATCATTTAAGTCTCAAAACTGAGTAAAAATGGCTGAGTAGTAAAACAGTGGAAAATAACATGAATGAGTTCAAGTAGTAAGTCAAAACAGTGAGGAAATATCAATAAAAAGCCCCGAAGGGTTCAAATAGTTGGCACGAAGCCCAAATATGGCATTCAGCCCAAATCATAATGATAGAAAATAAGTTTCAGTCAAATACGCGGTAAAATCATCAACCGGGACGGACCAGGTTACAATCCCCAATAGTCTACGACCCCACGCTCGTCAACAAGCGTGTGCCTCACCTCAATATAGCACTACGATGTGCAATCCAGGGTTTCAAACCCTCAAATCGGCCTCCACGCACGTCAAATCTATCCAAAATCAGAACAAGGACGTCAAAATATGCTAAGGGAACAAAGCCCAAGCGAAAACAATCAATAAAGGGCACAAATCCCGAAATTACCAAAACCCGATCCCTGGGCCCACGTCTCGAAATTCAGAAATTTTCACACCAATAGATTCCTTATCTCCCCACAAGTTCATACATATCAAGAATACTAAAATCGGAGTCCAAATGACCCCTCAAATTTTCATTTAAAGGCCTCTTAAACTCAAGCCCTAATCCCTCATTTTTAGCCCTTTAATTCCTTAAATTATAGCCTTAATCCATAAAATACTACCATAGAAATGTGTTTTAGGTCCAAAATCCTTACCTCAATGAAGTTCTCTTGAAATCCCTCTTTCAAATCGCCCAAAAAGCTCCAAGGCCGAAGTCAAAAATGGTGAAATAGCTAAATTTCACGAAATGAAATAACTTATATGTTCTGCCCAGACATTTTCGCATCTGCGGTCCAATGTCCGCTTATGCGGTACCGCATTTGCGGCCAAACCACCGCTTCTGCGGTTCTTCACTTAAAACCCAAATTCGCATCTGCGATAGGACTTCCGCATCTGCGGCTTCGCAGATGCGGCCATCTCGACCGCTTCTGCGGTATCTGCTCACCTGACCAATTTTCGCTTCTACGGCCAACTCTCTGCTTATGCGGCGCCGCACCTGCGGTCCCCAATCCGCAGGTGCGAAAATACCAGAAGCAGCAATTTTAGCTCCTGCAACAAAATTCCAACTTCTCCGTTAACCACCCGAAATCACGCCGAGGCCCCCGGGACCTCAACCAAAAGCACAAACATAACCTAATACCTTATTCAAACTTGTTCCAATCGTCAAAATACTTCAAACAACATCAAATCAACCAAATCACCTCGGATTCAAGCCTAAGTTTCTAAAAATCTTCAAAATTACGCTTTTGATCAAAAACCCTACCAAACCACGTCCATGACCTGAAATTTTACACACATATACCAAATGACACAACTAAGCTACCGTAACTCTCGGAATTCCATTCAGACCTCTATATCAAAATCTCGCCTATCAACCGGAGAACGCCGAAATCTCAATTTCGCCAATTCAAGCCTAAACCTTCCACGGACTTCTAAAATGCATTCCGATCATGCTCCTAAGTCCCAAATCACCTAACAGAGCTAACCAAATCATCAAGAATTCCGATCCGAGATCATAAACGAACAAGTCTAATATTGGTCAAACCTTTCGAATTTCAAGCTTCAAACTGGGAACTGTTCTTCCAAATCCATTTTGGTTACCCTGAAAACCAAAACCAACGATTTACATGAGTCGTAATACATCACACGGGGCAAGTCATGCCGAGAACCGGCGAGCAAAGTGCAAAAACTCAAAATGACCGTTCGGGTTGTTACACAGTTTCTTTGCGAAAAATTTATCTATATGTATGGTAATATGAATAAGAATTTAAAAGGGGCCAATTCCAAACGTGAGGGTAAGTTTTATTTTTTATTGAATTTTCAGGTTTAACAAATTGAAAAAATAGCCCAACATACATGGGACTCAATAAAATGTGTAGATGTAAACGGAATTGGAAGTTTCAAATTTTTTTGACTTCTTTTAACAAATAAAAATAATAGCCCAAAAAATGAGGGACTCAGATGTTGATGTAAACCGAATTAGCATATTTTAAAATTTCTACTTTAAATTATTTTTTAACCTCCAAAATAGTTGGAGGCTTGTCCTAAAATTGGACACATGTTTTATTATTGTTTTGACATTTGGCATAATAATATGAATTTGCTTGACCTATTATATATAGATAGACTAGTATTCATATGGAAGAAAATTAAAGGGAAACGGTACAAAATTGGCCCTCTACTACGGTATATTGTTTACTTCTGCCACCCGTTATACTTTTCGTCCAAATCTATCCCTATCGTTAATCAACTTTTTAAAATTACCCCTAACCCTGACGTTATGACACTGTAGCAACTGACCCCTCAAATAAACTGTCATGTCAGCATTGGGAGTAATTTAATCCTCAAATAAATTATGTTTCTTTATCAAAATTAGAAAAAGATAAAAAAAAGAAAAAAAAAAAGAAAAAGATCCCCTACCCTACCTACATCAAACCTCTCCTCACGATAAACCCAGTTCACCGGCACCTTTCTATCAGTAATTTTGTGTTCTAACTGTTAATTAATCCCCTCGCCAGCTTCATTCTTCACCTTACTTTTAAGTTCTCTTTCATCTTTTTGCTTGTTGCCACCATATTTTTTCTTTCCTTCTATTCTTACTCCTCACTTCGTTGCGTTTTTCTCGTCCTCTTTCTTCTCTTGTTATCACTGAATGTAACTCTACTTTTGAAATCAAAAATAAAATTGTTGGGAGTCAGCCCATAATTCCTTGCATATCTATTTCTCTCAATCTCATTTATTTAAACAAAAATTGAAGTAGGTATGGTAGAAAATTTAAAGCTTTAGACAGGCTTAACGGAATTATTTCTCAGCGATTTTAAAAACCACGATAAGAGGTTGGGTCAAATTTCGAGCTGTCAGTGATGCCTGGGGGAGTAATTTCTACTGTTAAAAATAACTGTAGTGAGATTTCAGACATGTCTAAGTACCCATGACCATTCACAAAGTCACGTCAGCGCCGGAGATGATGCGATTGAAGTTGGGGCTGCTGGCAGTGGTGAAAAGTGAAAGCAATGAAGATTATTTTCCACAAGCTCACCAAAGAGGAAGAAGACTATGGCGTTAAAGAAGTAGAATAAGTGATGTTGAAAAAAGAAGAAAGAGAAAAGCAAAAGAAAAAAGGAAAATTGCCCCTAACCCTATGGTAAATTTTCTAATTTTAATAAATGCAATAACTAAGATATTATTAAAAGTGGTGATATGGACTCCACCTTGGCATTTTATTTGGTGGGACCTGCTGACTTGGCTGCTGATATGGATAAAATATTATAGGGTTCAGCTGCCACAGTGTCCAAACGTTAGGGTTTGGGGTAATTTTAAAAAGTTGATTATCGGTAGGGATAGATTTGGACGAAAATAACGGGTGGCAGAAGTAAACATTATACCATATTAGAGGGGCAATTTTGGACCTTTTTCCAATATTCAATATAATTTTTCATAAAAAGAAACTCATATCTAGTATTTTTGCTTTTATGCTTCTAAACTTAAAATATACGGTATCAAGGCCTAAGCTATATGCCAAAAAGTTTTGTCCAAGAAAAGAATTCAAACATAGTTGCATTAGAAAATTAAGTAAATTTCAATTACTTATTACTAGAGATTATTAGACAAAATAAAAAAGAGAAAAGCTTAACCATTTTTTTAATAGTCAAATGATGCATTGATTGAAGATGTGCCACACCCCCTACAAGAGAGGCAGGAACTTAAATATTTATTGCGATTTGCGATACTTACAGATACAGGTCTGATCCAGTAAGATTTGATTTTCTATAAGGAAACCAAACAACATGATTTATATGATTTCCAAATCAGCATTTGCATAATATTATAGGACAATTCATCCATCTATGCAATCTCTTTGATTTATGGAATCATTTTAAAAATAACAAAAATCAAGGAGCGGACATGAATCTAAAAAGATTTGTTTCCCTCCTTGGTTTACAAATCCAGGAGACAGACGGGCAACTTGATAGATATTGCATAATGTTGTGTGAGTTAAATAAACAAAACTAATATACATTTTAAATACCAAATACCAAAGCTGGATTTAAATTGTTCCTGTTGCATTATTGGATTCTCAATCATAGACAGATCGAGGATTTAAATTTAATGAGTTCGGCTTTTAAGATTTTTAGCCTTAAACTCATTGTATAGTTAAAATTATGGGTTCAAATCCAATACTTGTTTAAATTTTAATAAGATTTAAAAATAAAATTCATATTCTGTATCGAAAGTTACGAATTCAATTAAACTCATAGCCGAAAGGACGCATCCATCCCTGTTCTCGATACACAACCAATTATTAGCTCATGACCCATGTGCCTTAGTTCCTTCAAGATTTGATTTAAAGCTCTTTAAGCTTTGAATCTCTAATGTTTAAGTTGACCAAGGGAAATGACTTTTAGGGTGCATAACATGGCAAATACCAAATTATTATACTGGAGTCGAAAATTTTGGTATATGGTATTCGATATTTTGGTATTTGGTTTAAGTTTTTAAAATAATTTGATATTAGGTATGATATTTGGTATTTAAAAAAATAATATCGAAATATCGATACCGTACCGAAATATATACTAAATTACACATTACAGATATGATTGATTAATATACCAAGTTACACAATACTTTTCTTTGGCATTCATGTTGAGGTTGACAGTAAAGCCCATGTACTTCTTTAGGAAAATAGGGGAATAAGGTAGTTATGCAAATTTTAATTATTATTCTCTAGGTTGCCAAGCAGTTTAACATAATATTTCTGTCACGACCCAAAACCAACCCGGTCGTGATGATGCCTATCATAGAACTAGGCCAGCCGACACATTTTTAAAACAGTTCAACATTTCATTAAAAACTCAATACAACCTTTTTCAACTGGAATTCCATATAAGATATAAAATCGAAAACCAAAATGCGGAAAATAAAAGCCCGGCCTCGGATGTCACTAAGTCATGAGCAATACTACAATAATTACGAAACAAAAATAAGACCAAAATAGTCTGGAAATAGCCAAAATGTACTAGAAGGAATATAAAGAAGGAGAAAGGCGGAACTGCGATCGCCAGGCAGCTACCTCGCTATCTCCGGTGATAATCTGCGACTGGAATAGTCAACAGCCGCTACCGTGCCCTAAGATACCTGGATCTGCACACAAGGTGCAGGAGGTAACGTGAGTACACCAACTTAGTAAGTAACAAGTCCAAACAATGGACTGATAGGTAGTGACGAACTAAACCTCAGTAATTATAACACATTTAAATTATACAGGAAAGAAGGCATGCTGGCAATTCAATATCTTTAACTTGACAGTAAAGAAAAGTGCTAATCCAAACAATGCGAAGTATGAAGCTCAGTAAAACTCTACATGTCAATGCCAGAAATGTATGAAAATGCACCGTGTGCTCCCACTCTCAAGTGCTCAACCACTTGGTACCGCATATGGCCATCCGGACCAGGGAAATCCATCCCAGAATATATATACAACACTGACCTCAAGTCAACCGGTACCGAGGAACAAGGGTAATCCAACCCTGAGGAGAAATCCATCTCCAGGTATCAGTACTTCGGACAAATCCATGTCCAGGGAAATCCATCCCTCAATAATATCATCCGCGCTCACTGGGGTGTATAGACTCCGGAGGGGCTCCTTTCAGCCTAAGCGCTATAACAAGCCAATGAAGGTATAATTAATAATCTTCTGCGGCGTGCAGCCCGATCCCATAATTGTCACTCAAATTCAGGCTCTCGGCCTCACTCAGTCATAACTCTCCAGTCTCACACACACGGGCTCGCAATACCTAGAAACTAGCCCGAAACAATGATATGATGTGCCAAATAACAATAATCGAGACCGAAACATGATATAATGTGCATGAACAAGACTGAGTACAGAATATCAAGGAAGCTAATGATATAACAGCAAGAAGCAACCTCTCAGGTCTCAACAGTATCGGCGTGAAGCCCTAACATGGTAATTAGCATGATTTACAGTTCATTACTTAATCACTTAATAACTACATAGATACCAGCAAGAAATAGTCACTAAGCGGTGCCATGGAATGATCCAGGCCGCAATTCTTACGGTGCACGCCCGTCACTTGGCATTTGCGTCACCTCAATATTTAATCATAGAACACATAGTTCGGGGTTTCGAACTCTCAGAACCAAGTTTGGAAGCGTTACTTACCTCAAACCAAGCTAAAGCTCTGACCCGCGATGCCTTTACCTCTCGATCCGGCCTCCAAATGCTCCGAATCTAACCAAAATCAGTATATTATCATCAATACACGCTAAAGGAATGAAACCCACACGAAAATTATCAAATTAGACCAAAAATCCCGAATTTGGCTCAAACCTGGCCCCCGGGCCCACGTCTCAGAATCCGACAAAAATTACAAAACTAGAAACTCCTTTCACTCCCGAGCCTATACATACCAAAATCATCAAAATCGGACCTCAAATGGTCCCTCAAATCCCCAATCAAAACTCTCCAAAACTCAGGCCCTAACCCCTTCACTTCTCTCCAAATTCCCACTAAATTCCATGATTAAACAGTGGAAAAATCATCACAAACACAAAATATAAAGCCCAAGTGACTTACCTCACTGATACCTCTCGATTCCCTCTTGAAATCACTGCTCTAAGCTCCAAACTCGTCCAAGAATGGTGAAGAATGAACTGAAATTCGCGAAGGAGATCTTATATACCTTCTGCCCAGAACTTCCGCATCTGTGGTCCATAAGTCGCTCATGCGACGCCGCTTCTGCGGTCAAACCAATCACATCTGCGGTTTTCACTTAATCGCATCTACGTCCAACTACTCGCACCTGTGGTCACGCGGGTGCGTTCCTCCTTCCGCACCTGCGGCTCTTGGCTTCCTTGGCCTTGGCCGCTTCTGCGGCTGCTATCCCGCTTTTGCGAACCTCGCACCTATGGTCCCCACTCCGCAGGTGCGGTTATGACAGTTGAAGGAAATCTTCAACACTTCCTCAAATCCCATCCTTGATCCGTCAACCTTCCGAAATCAACCCGAGGCCCTCGGGACCTCAACCAAACATGCTAACAAGTCACATATTACCATTCAAACTTATTCAAACCCTCGGAACACTCAAAACAACACCAAAATACCAAATCGCCCTTGGATTCAAGCCTAATAATTTTCAAACTTCCGAATTCCGCAAAGGATGCCGAAACCTATCAAACCTCACCCGAATGACCTGAAATTATGCACACACGTCACAAATGGCATAACGGACCTACTCCAATTTTCCAAAATTCTATTCCGACCCCGTTATCAAGATTTCCACTGCCAACCAGAAAATGCCAAACTTCTAATTTCACCAATTCAAGCCTAAATCTACCACAGACCTCCAAATTACATTCCGAACACGCTCCTAAGTCCAAAATCACCTAACGAAGCTATCCAAACCATCAAAATTCACATCCGAAATCTTCTACACATAAGTCAATATTCGGTTGGCTTTTCTAACTTAAGCTTCTAAATAAGAGACTAAGTGTCTCATTCCACTCCACGACTACTCCGAACCCGAACCAACCAACACAATACGACAAAATACAGCTGAACAACACATAAAGAAGCAAAAATAGGGGAAACGGGGCTGTAACTCATGAAATGACCGGCCGGGTCGTTACAATTTCAACGGTTTTGGGGTATTTCTTACTTCGTTACTCTTGTTTTGTTGTTGCATATGTTAGATTAGTCCTTGTTGCATTCTCTAATTTCAACAATTAATACTAAGCAAGTAACATGATATTTCCAATGATTAAATATATTATTTTATTTACCTTTTTTCTCTTAGTTGATAAATGGTTTTGGACAAAGATTTTGTCAACAGTCGGTGAGTTTAGAACGTTTTCATTGAGTACTTTTATTAAGAACATTACAGTCTATGGCTCTATGAACTAGTTAATATTCAAGCGGAATAAACCAAAATTACCGAACCGAATAAACTGAATCCGGAAGGAGAAAAGCCGAACAATACCGAATGTAATTAGGTATGGTATTCGTATAGCATTTTAAGATACCGAATACTGACAATACCGAACCAAACTAAAAACTGTACCGTACCGACCGACGAACACCCCTACTTTTAGCCAAGGTTGTGTTTGGCATGACAAAAAACAACAACATACCTAGTAAAATCCCACTAGTGGGGTCTGGGGAGAGTAGAGTGTACGCAGACCTTACCCCTACCCTGAAAAGGGTAGAGAGGTTGTTTTCGGGAGACTCTCGGCTCAATAGAAGAGACAATAACATCAGAAAAGAAATAAGAGAAAAGACATGTAACAAGAAAAGATGCCAGAAAGAAAATAACAACACGAATAAGTGAAAGGACAAAAACACAAAACTATGCAAAACAACAATGTGAACACAACATAGACCGCTAACAAAACTAAACAAAACTCTATCAAACTACCCGGTACAAAGAGGGAAGAACTCTCGACTACCCTATAGCCTACCACCCTAATGCTCTACCTCCACATGTTCCTATCAAGAGCAATGTCCTCGAAAATCTGAAGCTGCACCATGTCCTGCCTGATCACCTCGCCCCAATACTTCTTAGGCCGCCCTCTGCCTCTTCTCGTACCTACCAAAGTCAACCGCTCACACCTCCTAACCAGTGCATCTAGGCTTCTCCTCCGCACGTGTCCGAACCATCTAAGTCACGCTTCCCACATCTTGTCATCCATGGGAGCCACGCCCACACTCTCCCGAATATCTTCATTCCGAATCTTATCCAGCCTAGTGTGCCCACACATCCATCTCAACATCCTCATTTCTGCTATTTTCATCTTTTGGATATGTGAATTCTGGACTGGCCAACACTTAGCTCCATACAACATGGTCGGTCTAACCACCGCTCTATAGAACTTACCTTTGAGTTTCGGTGGCACATTCTTGTCACACAGGTGGAACTTACCTTGGTACATAAAACTTTCTCTCTTGAGGATGACCTGTGAGTCAAGCCTGAGTTCCACATCCGCTTCCCCCGTCACGTTGCTGAACTTACATTCCACATATTTCGTCTTAGTCCTACTCAACTTGAAACCTTTAGACTCCAGGGCGTGCCTGCATACCTCCAGTCTCCCATTAACTCCGTCTCGCGTCTCATCAATCAGAACTATATCATCAGCGAACAACATACACCATGGCACCTCTCCTTGGATATGGTGTGTCAGTGCGTCCATCGGCCATAGCAAATAAGAACGGGCTGAGCGCAGATCCTTGGTGTAACTCCATAACCACCGAAAAAGGCTCTAAGTCACCTCCCACAGTTCTCAACCGAGTCATAGCTCCATCATACATATCCTTTATCGCCCTAATTTAAGCCACAGTTACAGCTTTCACCTCCAAAGGACGTCCCTAGGGACCTTGTCATATGCCTTCTCTAGGTCAATAAACACCATATGCAAATCCCGCTTCCTATCCTTGTATAGTTCCACCAACCTCCTGATAAGGTGGATAGCTTCCGTAGTAGAACGACCGACATGAACCCGAACTGGTTTTCCGATATAGACACCGCCCTCCTTATCCTCCCTTCCACCACCCTCTCCCAAACTTTCATGGTATGACTTAGTAACTTGATACCCCTATAGTTGTTACAATTCTGGATGTCCCCTTTGTTCTTGTACACCGGAACCATTGTACTCCACCGCCATTTATCAGGCATCTGCTTTGTCCTGAAGATAACATTAAACAACTCAGTCAGCCACTCAAAGCCTGCTCTACCCGCATATCTCCAAAACTCTACTGGAATCTCGTCTGGTCCGGTCGCTTTGCCCCGACTCATCTTACCCATCGCACCCACGACCTCCTCAACCTTAATGCGCCTACAATACCTAAAGTCTCAGTGACTCTCGGAGTGCCCCAATTGCCCTAACACGATCTTTCCATCTCCCTCTTCATTTAGAAGTTTATGAAAGTACGACTACCATCTTTGCCTAATCTAGGCCTCTTCCATCAATAGTCGACCATCATCGTCTTTGATGCACCTCACTTGATCCAGGTCGTGAGACTTCTTCTCTCTCGCTTTGGCCAACCGAAATAACTTCTTGTCCCCATATTTGCCCCCAAGTTCCTCATAAAACCGACCAAAAGCAGCAGTCTTAGCCTCTTGACCGCTAATTTTGCCTCCTTCTTAGTTTCCTTATATCTTTCTCTGTTCGTTCTCCTCTAATCCTGGTCGTGCTCTCAACTAACTTAATGTAAGACGCTTTCTTGGCTTCCACTTTACCTTGGACCACGTCATTTCACCACCAGCCGCCTCGGTGCCCGCCATAGTAACCTTTCGAAACTCCCAACACCTCTCTTGCTGCCTCCCTTATACAGCCCGTCGTCGCCGTCCACATAGCGCTAGCATCTCCACCACTCTTCCAGGGACCCATATTCGTCAGCCGCCTCTTATCGTGCCCCTTTTTCCCCTTTTGACGAGGAAGTCCGGGTTTCGACATTTCATGGGGGGTAATAACTCATTTCCTTTTGGGAATTTGGGTTTTTTGAAGAGTCGCCACCTAACGAATTATGGTGCGTTAGGGCACCTAGAGTGATTAAATCTTAGATTGGTTTGCATTACCAAAGATTAAGGTAAGGGCTCGAAATAACCTTGAGGGGAAGGTGTTAGGCACCCCTCTCGGTCCACAACGGTGGGTCCCAGCCGAACTTATACTTACGAATTAGTCCTTTGAACAGTAGACAGTTTAAGCACATATTTGCAAATAAGGGGGGGGGGTCTTGGACATCATATGACTCAAATAAAGGAAAGTCTTGAACAAATTGCGTAGATATAGAAAAGTAAAGTTTAAACAAAGTGAATTTGGGGAGGAGGGGTCCTAGGTTGGTTAGCCTACAGGATCACCCCACGCAATGCCCGGTAAACACTCCTCAATGAGGGGCTACACGTGACATTAACGCGTAGTCATCATATCCCTTTTCTACCCAATTCCCTCCCCTTGGTCATAGCCTAAAGCGTTCTAGTAACCTTGACAATGTCCTATGCGTGCACTACCCGTCCCTTCCTCGTGGCCCTGGAGGTATTTTAGGACCTTTATTCTTTGGACAGTTCTAGACTTTCCTAAGGTTTTCAAGGATAAAAATTTAGGCGTCAATCAAGAACAGTTAGGACTGCATTTAAAGAAACAAGTTATAGGCTCACAGTTACCTCCTCAAACATTACAAGTAAGTGCACGTCTTCAAACAATATTCAAATACTTAAGAGAAAATCCTAGAACATGATATCTAGGCGAGCAGGGGTTATACAGTATTGAATTAGGACAATGTGTGAGAGATCCTATTTAACTTGCCTACTGATTTAAACCTGTTAAATCTGGACAGCTTTAAGCAACAAAACACAGTTTTAGAGTTGTAGAAATTTAAAATCGCCCCTATAGGCTTGCCTAAACGCAGAACAGTGATGTCCTAAGAGCATGATAACTACGTTGATGCAGTAAAACAACGAACAGTTTTAAACGGATATTTGAGATCCTATAGACATGCTTTCTAGCGGTAGTAAATTAAAGCAGTGTTTGAAAACTCATTTAAAGAAGCAGACAGTTGATTAAACCAATTCAGAAGGAACTAACATGGATTACACTGATTTGTTTAACTAAATTGATTTTAAGTTCTATAAGCAGGATTTCTGATTTTAATTCCTATAGGCATGGTATCTAATTGTTAAGAGCTGATGTTAGAACTTGTAGGCATGATTTCTAGTGAGACGAATGCAAATACATGCAGTAACAGAAATTGAACTCAATCTCTTTACACTCTATAGGCATGGTATCTTCTTATGAAGTTGATTTTAACCCTATAGACATGGTTTCTATTATTGAATCCATTTAAATCCTATAGACATGATTTCTAATATTGTGAAAGTAAAGCAAACATAGCAAGTGTATTAACACAATCCTATAGGCAAGGTCTCTACCCAAATTACCCAACAGGTATAGCTACCCACCCCTTTTCACTAATCACCCCAAAGCTGTTTACAAATAATTATTGCAGACCAGCTGAATAAATTACATAAACAATAAGGAAAAGAAGAAGTTAACAATAGGGAGCCTGAAGCAGGCCCAACTGACTTCCCCGAGCCTCCAATAGCCTCAAATGCCAAGGTTCCATAGACGATATCATGTCTAGGTGTGTCAAAGTTCCCTAAGGATCTCAAGGATCCGGGCAGTGCTCACACCTAGACTTTTTCTCAAACAAGAACTGATTCAAGTGCAGTGTGGAAATGCCAGCTCTGACATGTGATAACTGTGATTTTAACACGTTTTATGCCCATACTTGCCTATGCTTTATGTACGAATTGTCATAAAATAGACCCATAATGCTTACAAAGTGCGCTTGATTGCAGGTTTGAGCGACAAGATGACGAAAGTCAAAAATCAGCTCGAAACGGAGTGAAACCTGCTCAAGTGTCAAAAATCATTGAAGTAGGGACAAGAGGACCTAGCGCGGACCGCACTGATTTGCTACGCGGCCGCGCTCGGAGATTCAGAGAGCATCCATTTCAGGGGTTTCCATGCGCGTTCAACGCTCTTTTCTACGCGGTCAGCGCTGGTGTCCATGCGGTCACGCTTCATTGTTGTGCGGTCCGCGCCCATTAGCCTGCGCGGCCGCGCTACCTCTTTGTGCGGTCCGCGTCCCCAGCTTCAGAAGTGAATGATCGAGGGCCAAGACCCCTACGCGGCCGCGCTGCACTTTTGCGCGGTCCGCGGCAGCCCTGCAGGGGTATTTTTGTCCAGTTTTTTTAGCATAGTATAAATAGAATATTTTATTATTTCTAGGTTAAGCTTTAGATATCAGATAGCAGCAGCACTCGTGAGACTCAAGTTTTAGCCTATTTTGGGCATTTTCATCTTGTTTTATCGTGGATTCTTGTAGATTAACATTCTAGTTAATTAATGTGTTGATTTTATCTACTACTTCTTCAATTTCTGTTGCTATTATGGCTAGCTAAACCCATTAGCTAGGGTTGTGGCTCAACTCTAGTGTGGGTAATTAATGGGTGTGATTGTTTAATGCTTGAATGATGTTGGGTGTTTGATATTTGGGTTAATTTTATGTTTTAACTAGGATTTGGTGGTTGCAAACACTAAGTCTAGCTTAGTGGGTCTTGACTCTTCTTGAGAAAGAGTGTCTATGATTCCAAAATTAACCCAACAAGGAATTGGGATGGACCCATGAGAATGGTAGTCCCAATTAACGGGTAAAACCTCGAGAGAGTAATTACCCAACTTGAACCCTAAGTTGCTTGGCTTGTTAGCCTACCCAATTGGTCTCGAGAGAGCCAATTGGGCAAAATCACTCTTTCTACCGAGAGGTGTGAGAGTGAGTGCAATCGTGCAACGGTTATAGCATAAGCCCCATAATCATCATTCTTGTATTAGGAATCTCTACCCGTCAGTTGACCACCTAGGTAAATGCCACGACCCTAGTGCCTTTCTCTATCTTGCATACAACCTAGAATTAATATCTTAGCATAATTTAGTTATAATTAGTAGTTGTTAAATTGTAGTTGATAATCATAAAAACCCAAAAATGATAGAAGATCAATTAGAAGCAAACACGCATTTCTAGGCTAAGCAAATATCCGACTCCCTTTCTAGCTCCCTGTGGAAATTGACCCCGACACCACTATTGGGTAAAAGTATTAGCGCCCACTCTTCCTAAGGTTGAGTCCGCTGCGCGATAATCAACATGCCAGAGTTCAGAGAAATCTCATGGATCTCAAGGCAGTACACATGCCAGAGGGGTAGAACCTAATACTCTAGGAGTAATGTGGGAGTGTATAATGACTTTGAAAGAGTTTGGTAGACAGAGAAAAAAGTCTTAGTAGCAGAAAGAACTTTTATGAAAGTCAGAACAGAGTTAAGAGTAGGAATAGTTTAAGAAGACATTTTAAAATAGTCAGATAGCAGGTTAGAGAACATACAGCTTCAGAACAAATCTCACATAAGGGAAAGAGGTAGGGGGAACACCTAGCATACACCTCAGTGATGGAAATCAAATACATAGGTGGTAGTTACAAAGTTAAGTTGAGAACACATAGGTTTAAGACACAAACAGAATTACATTAGAACAAACTGTACCAGACAAACATTTCATGAAAGCATTTAAGATTTTAGAACAAGTAGGGTTTGGTCATACTAAACAGTATAGAATCATAAGCTTAAAACATGCTTTGTGATACAGTAATCTAGGCATACTGATTGCATCTAAGTAGAATAACTCATAAAACTAGGAATCAAGATTGATAAACTGTAGGAACAAAGTAAGCACATAGCTTGGAATGTGAATTTAATCAGAACATACCAGTTAAGGAGAGTATGCAGAATACAGAGTAAAGATAATGCCAGTAGTCAGCCTTGACTTACAACCGGCTGAACTAGTAGGAATTGTAAGGAACAGAAGAGAGTAGAGGGTTTTTTGAAAGTATAATAATGTAGATGAACTAGAGTTCCTTTTTTTCCTCTTTGAACTTGAAAGAAGAGAAGGTTTATATAGGAATAAAAACTTAACAAAACAAGGTAATAAATCAATTAAGTAGTAAATCAGGGAAGTCGCCCATAAATCAGCAAGATCTTCCCTTAATCAAGGGACAGTTCAATCAACGGTAAACTTGCCAGGTATTTAAGAAAAAGAATAAAGTAAAGCTTTAGGCATAGCATAGGTAATTAAGGGTAGATGCATAAAGTTCTAATTAAGGAAACAATCAGTAAGAATCAAGTAATAATGCAGACAAGGTAAAAGAAAATTAATTAAGGCAAGCAAATCAATCAAATCGAGTAGAAAGGTAAGAATCGAAAGTTTAAGGGAAAGTGTTCAAATCAACGCAAGAAATAAGGAATTCAGAATATTAAATGGCTCAATCAAAGAGAAAGTCATGAAAAGAGTCAGCATGTTTAGCATATAAATAGGGTAAAACATAGATACTCAGGAGTCGACATATAACTCTAGCAAAACAAAAGTTAAACAATACTGATTCAATGAGAAAGATACAGGTCTTGATGTGAACAGTCAAGATGAACACAAGCACATAGAATCGGTGAAAGTTTAGACTAGGAAACTCAGTAGAAGCATATTAAGGCAAGACAGTTACGAGAAATCATAAGAAATCAAAGCGAGAACCAGTCAGACATGCTAATACTTAGAAACCAAATGAAGAACCCTAAAAATTAGGGCTTTCAACATAGGCGAGTTAAGGTTGTAGTAGCCTCATAGAATCGTTCAAAATATGTGAGAAACAGAAGTTTAAACACAAAAAATCATCCAACAAAGTTTAAAAAGAAATTCCGAAAACCCTAATTTTTAGAAAAAGATGAAAAACACTTGAAATCATATGATTATGTAAAGAATCTCAAGGCTATAGTAAACACACAAAG
>NW_017670996.1:0-54243 GCF_001879085.1 Nicotiana attenuata | reverse complement strand
TAATGTGGGAGTGTATGACATAGTTTTTGTTTTGAAAATAGTTCATAGATGACTTCAGAAGTAGAAAAGTCTTTCAGAAAAATAGGAAATAACTTGGTGGTAGAAGACAGTTTAAGAAGAGTGTCAAGCAACAAACAATCAATTGGTCATATTCAAATCACTTAACAACAGAACTTCACATGGGAATAAAGGATTGTGGCACATAAGAATCACTTCAGGGTACAGGGATAAGGATAGTAAAAACATATAGTCACAAACTGCACTTAGGATCTTGGAGACTTAGTAAATAGTTTAGGGCATAAATAATAGTTGGCCAGTCTTGAATAGGGTTTAAACATGTAGTTCGGACATGCTAAGTAAAGAAGCAAGCAGAGTGCAAAACATGCATTGAAAGGATGGAATTTTAGACATGCTAGGCAAAGAAATAAGCAGGAGATAGGGCAGAATGTAAAACATACATGGAACAGGATAGAATTTAGACATGCTGGGCAAAGAGATAAACAAGAATACAAATTGAAATCATAATTGATGGACTAATGCGGGAATGAAACACATAGGGTTTGATTTTTTCAAAACTAAATTAGAGACATAACAGTTAAGGAGAGCAGACGCAAAGTATAAAGCAGTGTAGTGCAATAACTAGCCTTGGCTTATAGCCGGCTAGTTCAATAGAAGTAGCAAGTAACAGAAAAGAGCAGAAAGCTTTAAGTATAAGAGAGAGTTTTGAACTAGTGTTCATTGTGTGTCCTGGAACTTAAAGTGAGAGAGGGGTTTATATAACAATCAAAAGCTTGACAAATAAGGTAAGAGATCAATTAAGTAGTAAATCAGGGAAGTCACACGTAAATCAACAAGATCTTCCCTTAATCAAGGGACGGTTCAATCAACGGTAAACATGCCATATATTTAAGGAAAAGAATAATGTAAAGCTTTAGGTATAGCATAGGTAATTAAGGGTAGATGCATAAAGTTCTAATTAAGGAAATAATCAGTAAGAATCAAGTAATAACGCAGACAAAGTAAGGGAAAATTAATTAAGGCAAGCAAATCAATCAAATCGAGTAAAAAGATAAGAATCAAAAGTTTAAAGGAAAATGTTCAAATTAACCCAAGAAATAAGGAATTCAGAATATCAAATGGCTTAATCGAAGAGAAAGTCATGAAAAGAGTCAGCATGTTTAGCATATAAATAGGGTAAAACATGGATAGTCGGAGTCGACATATAACTCTAGCAAAACAAAAGTTAAACAATACTGATTCAATGAGGAAGATACGGGTCTTGATGTAAACAGTCAAGATGAACACAAGTACATAGAATCAGTGAAGGCTTAGACTAGGAAACTCAGTAAAAGCATACTAAGGCAAGACATTTATGAGAAATCACAAGAAATCAAAGCGAGAACCAGTCAGACATGCTAATACTTAGAAACCAAACGAAGAACCCTAAACATTAGGGCTTTCAGTATAGGCGAGTTAAGGTTGTAGTAGACTCATAGAATCGGTCAAAATATGTGAGAAACAGAAGTTTAAACACAAAAAATCATCCAACAAAGTTTAAAAAGAAATTCCGAAAACCCTAATTTTTAGAAAAAGATGAAAAACACTTGAAATCATATGATTATTGTAAAGAATCTCAAGGCTATTGTAAAACACACAAGAAACAAACTCAAATCGTCCTAGATCTGTTTAGAAACGAAATTAGGGTTTCGAAGAGAACCATACAGAGATGAAAAAACATGTCTAGAAACCCATAGATCATAGCAAATATAGAACGATTTCACTCGAAATCACACTGGAATGGCCAGGAACAGGCAGGAGATGAACCCTAGATGCAAGTCGGCATGGCCCTGGTCCCTTAAGGGCCTTAGAGATGGCAAGAATGACATGAGAGAGGCCATTGGAGGCCTAAGAGATGATGAGAGGTCACCGGAGATGGCCATAGATGGGGGGGTTGGCATTTGGAGATTAGGGCTTAGGTTGAGAGTGTTTGAGAGCAGAGAGGATTTTAGGGCAGCGGTATAAGGTGGGAAATGAATTAGGTTTTTGGGGTATAGGGTAGTTTAATTAAGGGAAGGAGGAATGGTGGCCGTTGATCTTTGTGATCAACAACCAGGATTAAAGGGTGAGGGGACCGGATCGGGAATTTGGGGTGTGGGCCGGGTATTTCTATTTAGAAATTGGGCTGGGTATTGGGGTTGGATTGGGTTGAATTTAGGCTGAAATTGAAATAAATTAGGCTAAGTTTTAAAAAGCCACTTTCAATACCATATAATTTATAAAAATGATAAAATGATTTCCTAAAAATATTTCGTGTGCTAAAAATGATTAAAAATAGTTGTTTAACATTTTGAAAATATAAAAGACCCTTTTATGCATTAATAGCGTAATTATGCATTAATAAGGCTAGTATTGCAAATATATGCAAATTGGCTTTAAAACGTAAATGCAATTATAAAAAAATGTACTAAAAAATATTTAAGCAATATTTTGGCATACATATAGAATTTAGATGGCTAAATTACCACAAAAATAATTTGAAGGATAATTATTGAAAATTTTATAAGTAAAAAGGGAAGAAATAAATCAATTTAAAGCCTTTAAAAATTATAAAAAAGCTTATGCATGCTTATATATGCATATATGCTATGGAAGTATATATGTTTATTAATAACATATAGGGAAAAATTGGGTATCAACAGCTGCCCCTCTTTACCCGGGAAGGAAGAAAGAGTTTTCGGGTAAAGAAATGATGGCCAATTTTGACCCGGGGGGGAGAGGGATGTTTTTAAAGGCAGAGGCCGGACTCTGGTCTTTGAGTTGCCTACATATCCCTAGTTTTACAGGAATCAGGTCATGTGTAGTTCTGGATTCATCGGCGGAATATACTGATGAAGCTGTTTGCAAAAACGGACACGAGGTGCCGAGACGGCTATGGTGAGTGGTTAAGGTTCGAGACAGTTGAAGGAACTAGAGCGAAATCGCTCCTGCTAGGATAGCGGTTGCTTACTGGTTACCTGCAGATAAAAGGTGCTACAAACATGAAAATTTAAACATGATGCATATTCCCTTTTGGACCATGAAGGTTGTCTTTGGACGGTCAAAGATGACGTCCTTGGACCATGACGTCCTGGGCCATGAATTGTTTAGAGATGGATTCGCAGGCCATGAAATGATGTTCTCGGGCCATGACAAATGGTGCCTTCGAACCATGACGCCTTTGAATAATGATATGCAAATTTGAGGGATCCTCAGGCCATGGCATGGTGTCTTCCGGCTATGAGGATGATGCCTTTTAGACTATGACGCCTTTGGATAGATTGGCGATATTTTAGCCCATGATATGCAATAACATGATGTTAACAAGACATGGCTCTGTCTTGTGAAATGGAGGGCAGAGCTTAGCCCGATCGAAAAGCAAATAAATAGTACTAGAAATAGAGCAATATTTGTGCGAAAAGGGACAGTGCTTAGTCCCATGCGAATGTGGAGGCAGGGATTAGCCTCATGCAGATATGGAAGCAGGGATTAGCCTCATGCAAGTATGGAGGCAGGGATTAGCCTCATGCAAATTTGGAGGCAAGGATTAGCCTCATGCAAATATGGAGGCAAGGATAAGCCTCATGCAGATATGGAGGCAAGGATTAGCCTCATGGAAATAGGGAGGCAAGGATTAGCCTCATGCAAATAGGGAGGCAGGGGTTAGCCTCATGTAGAGGTCAAGTAAGTAAGAGTAGCATATGTCTTAGTTGGAGATGTATATTCGGTGTCTGATGGCCTGATTGATAGTAATCTTGCTACGTGCATATATTTGCGGATGTTATCGTTACGTCAGATGTGCCTGCGTTCAAAGAAAAATTGTAAGTTCTGTGAGGGGGAGGTTGGTTCGTACTTCGTCTGCTGGCCTTGCTCTGCTCCGTTCCGAAAGCCCTTTCGAGTTCCCCTAGGTAACACCTGACTGTTATGGAAATAGAGTTTTCAAAAAATATGCACTTGTTGATAAAAATAGAGTTATTTTTAGAAATATTGATACATTTAGATGAACTAGTAACTGTAACACATCTCAAAGGCATTGCAACTCTCTTATGTCAGAATTTTGAAGGCCCTCCTCAAAATTCTGCCCGAGTTTAGTAGATGATCCTTCGGCTGTTTGCGGATAATGGATCTTGCTGAACCTTCTTCGGAATTTTGAGAATCCTTCTCAAAATTCTGCCCCGGTTTCTTAACCAATTTCCGACTTTCCAGCATGCGATGGCGTCGGCTGGACTTGCTCCGAAATTTTGAGGGTCCTTCTCAAAATTCTGCCCCAGTTTCTAATCTTGGGGGAAATGGAAATTTTATTATGATATGACCGAACCCATAAGGCTGCCTACGTATCCCCTCTTAAACGGGAATCAGGTCAAGCGTAGTTCAATTACATCAGATGAGGAAATGTAAATAATCTAAGCATAGTATCTCTTGACTGCGTCTGAATTGATTGGTTTTGGCCAGATTTCTCCATCCATTTCTGCAAGTATGAGTGCTCCTCCTGTCAGCACCTTGTGAACCATGTACGGACCTTGCCAGTTGGGAGAGAATTTCCCTTTGGCTTCATCTTGATGTGGGAAGATCTTCTTCAGCACCAACTGTCCCGGTGCAAATTGTCTCGGTTTGACCCTTTTGTTGAAAGCTCTGGACATTCTATTTTGATAAAGTTGACCGTGACATACTGCGTTCATCCTTTTTCCATCGATAAGGTCCAATTGTTCATAGCGACTTTTTACCCACTCTGCATCGCTGAGTTCAGCTTCCTGTATGACTCTTAGAGAAAGAATCTCTACCTCGGTTGGGATGACAAACTCGGTACCATAAACCAGCATGTAGGGAGTTGCTCCGGTTGATGTGCGAACTGTAGTGCGGTATCCCAATAAAGTGAAAGGTAGCTTCTCGTGCCATTGTTTGTGGTTTTCTACCATCTTCCTTAGTATCTTCTTGATGTTTTTGTTGGCAACTTCTACGGCTCCATTCATCTGAGGTCTGTAGGCTGTGGAATTCTTGTGCTTGATTTTGAAAGTTTCTCACATAGCTTTCATCAGATCACTGTTGAAGTTGGCGGCATTATCACTAACAATAGACTCAGGAACTCCGAATCGGCAAACAATATGGTCTTTGACAAAGTCTGCGATGACTTTCTTGGTTACAACTTTGTAAGATGCAGCCTCTACCCATTTCGTGAAGTAATCAATGGCTACCAGAATAAACCTGTGTCCGTTTGAAGTAGTGGGCTCAATCGGACGAATGTCATCCATTCCCCAGGCGGCTAATGGCCAAGGTGAGCTTGTTGCGTTGAGCTCATTTGGCGGTACTTTTATCATATCGGCATGTACTTGACATTGGTAGAATTTACGGACATAATGGACACAATCGGTCTCTATGGTCATCCAAAAGTAACTGGCCCTGAGTATCTTCTTAGCCAAGACGAAACCATTCATGTGCGGGCCACAGGTCCCAGCATGTACCTCCTCAAGTAGCTTAGAAGCTTCTTTTGCGTCGACACATCTTAGCAATCCTAAATTAGGAGTTCTTCTGTACAAATTTCCTCCGCTGTGTAAGAAGTGATTGGACATTCTCCGAAGTGTGCGCTTCTAAGTGTGATTTGCATGCTCTGGATATTCTCCCTTCGACAAATACTCATTGATGTCATGGAACCAAGGCTTTCCATCTGTTTCTTCTTCAACATGAGCACAATACGCCGGTTGATTATGGATCCTTACAGGAATGCGATCAATATAATTCTTGTCTGGATGTTGTATCATAGATGACAAGGTGGCCAATGCATCGGCAAACTCATTCTGAATTCTGGGTACATACCGAAACTCTATCTTGGTGAACCTCTTTCTCAATTTCTACACATGGTGCAGATATGGTAATATCTTGGAATTCTTTGTGGCCCACTCTCCTTGTACCTGGTGCATAGCAAGTTTGAATCACCGATCACTAGCAGCTCCTGAATGTTCATGTCGATTGCCATGTTGAGTCCTAATATGAAGGCTTCATACTCCGCCATGTTGTTAGTGCAGGGAAATCTGAGTTTAGCAGAAACCGGATAATGTTGACCTGTTTCTGATACCAAAACTGTCCCAATGCCCACTCCTTTGAAATTTACGGCTCCGTCGAAAAACATCCTCCAACCATCATATGCTTCAGTAATATCTTCTCCTACGAATGACACCTCTTCATCAGGAAAATATGTTTTCAAGGGTTCGTATTCTCCTCCCACCGGATTCTTAGCAAGATGATCCGCCAATGCTTGTCCTTTGACCGCCTTTTGAGTTACATAGACGATATCGAACTCACTCAACAGTATCTGCCATTTGGCCAATTTTTCGGACGGCATGGGTTTCTGAAATATATACTTCAAAGGATCCATCCTGGATATGAGGTATGTGGTGTAGGCACATAAGTAATGCCTCAACTTCTGGGCCGTCCAGGTCAAAGCACAGCAAGTACGTTCTAGCAGAGAGTATCGTGCTTCGTAAGGTGTGAACTTCTTACTCAAGTAGTATATGGCTTGCTCCCTTCTCCTTGTCTCGTCATGTTGTCCCAGAACACACCCGAAGGCTCCATCCAACATAGATAGATAGAGCAGCAAAGGTCGTCCTGGCTCTGGCGGGACCAGGACCGATGGTGTGGACAGGTACTCCGTGATTTTGTCAAAAGCTTTCTAACAATCTTCGGTCCAGCTTGTCTTGTCATCTTTCCTCAGCATCTTGAAGATGGGTTCACATATGACTGTGGACTGTGCTATGAATCGACTGATATAATTGAGACGCCCTAGGAAGCTCATCACATCCTTTTTGCTCCTAGACGGTGGTAATTCTTGAATAGCCTTGACTTTTGACGGATCTAGCTCGATTCCTCGACGGCTGACAATGAACCCCAATAACTTTCATGCAAAAACCTCGAATGCACATTTGGTGGGGTTCAGTTTCAAGTTGTACCTCCTTAGTCTGTTGAAGAACTTTCTCAAGTCAGCTATGTGGTCTGCGGCCCTCTTGGATTTGATGATGACGTCGTCCACGTATATCTCTATCTCCTTGTGTATCATATCATGGAAGATGGTTGTCATGGCTCTCATGTAGGTAGCCCTAGCATTCTTTAGACCGAATGGCCTCATCTTGTAACAGTACACCCCCCATGGTGTAATAAAGGCTGTTTTCTCTGCGTCCTCTTCGTCCATCCAAATCTGGTGATAACCTGCGAAGCAACCTACAAAAGATTGAAGTTCATGCTTGGTGCAATTATCGATCAGGATGTGTATGTTTGGTAGTGGAAAGTCATCTTTCGGACTTGCTTTGTTTAAATCCCGATAGTCAACACATACTCTGACTTTCCCATCTTTCTTAGGAACTGGCACAATGTTGGCTAACCAGGTTGGGTACTCAACCACCCTGAGAACTTTGGCTTTGATCTGCTTGGTAACTTCCTCCTTGATTTTTAGGCTCATGTCTGGTTTGAACTTTCTGAGTTTCTGCTTCATCGGCGGGTACATTGGATTGGTAGGTAACTTGTGAGCCACTATGGACGTGCTCAAACATGTCATGTCATCGTATGACCATGGGAAAATATCCTCATATTCTTTTAGGAAATGGATGTACTCTTCCTTCTCTTTTGGTGATAAGTGAATACTGATGCGAGTCTCCTTGACGGTCTCGGCATCCCCAAGGTTTACTGCTTCGGTTTTGTCCAGGTTGGACTTAGGCTTATTCTCAAAGTTTTTCACTTCTCTGATAACTTCCTCGGGTATCTCGTCTTCTTTATCTGAATCACTATCCTTATGTTGCGTTGCCTCATTACATGTCACAGTCACTGGTTCATCTGGAAAAGTAATAATACCGTTGTAGAAAGAAAAGTGTAGAAAATAGTAATGAATAATAAAGAGCGAATGCATTTGTTTAAAATTAAACAACATCCAGGCTAATACGGCTCGATGAATTGAGCATTTATTTTGAAACAAAAGAAGTCTTTAAAAACAAAATTACTGAAAATTTTAAATGCCTAAAATGGCTATAGGAATATAATCTGCCAAGCTACCCAGGGACTTGGCGGGCCCGGGATGGTGTTGCGGTCCAGTTCCTGAGAACGGCTCCTCTTCATCTTCCAAGAATAGATTCTTCAACCAAGCTAATGCTTCCTATTCGGTAGTTCCCCATATTGTATCAGCTTGGTGAAAGGTTTGATCCAGACGTGGCATTGGTTGTTCAAGAGGGTAGTATGGTCCGTGCCATGGAGGCGACCAATCACTATACTTTTTCCACGTGTATCGATATCCTAGCCCAAAGGTAGTACCATGACCCTTCAACTGTATCGGCTTAGTGATACCTTGGAGATTCTTCCCAAGCCCCTTGCCGGGTTCATACCCAGACCATGCTAGTATGCTTTCTATCTTACTGCTCCACCATTTGTCCTTCTCGACGGCGTTGACTCGTTCAATGTGATGATAGGTTTCCCCTCCTAGCCTTCTCCTATTTCCAATAACTGGGAGGGTTTGACTGGTGTAAATGGGGTTACTCACATCTCCGTGAATGATCACCTCCGGACGATTCCATTTGAACTTTACGGCTTGATGTAGTGTGGAAGGCACGGCTCCAGCAGCATGGATCCATGGTTGGCCCAATAGAAGATTAAATGAGGCTGGTATGTCGAGCACCTGAAACTCGACGTCGAACCAAGTTAGCCCCATTTGCAAGCAAATGTTGATTTCCCCGATCGTGGCCCTTTGAGACCCATCGAAAGCTTTCACATTCATGCTTCCTGTCCGTATTTCATGAAATCCTTTGTCTAATCTTTTCAGAGTGTCCAGCGGGCAAATATTGAGGCTCGAACCTCCGTCAACCAAAACCCTGGCGATGATGTAGTCTTCACATTGCACTGTAATGTGCAGTGCCCTGTTGTGATTCAGACCCTCAGGTGGCAATTCATCCTCGTGGAAAGTGATACTGTGGCTTCCTAACACCTGTCCTATCATATTAGACATCTCTCCGCTGGTGATGATGTTGGGCACATAGGCTTAGCTTAACACTTTCATCAAAGCATTTTTGTGCGCCTCTGAATTTTACAACAGTGACAGGATGGATATCTGAGCTGGGGTTTTGTTCAAATGATCAATAACGGAATACTCCTTTGCTTGTACTTTCCTCCAAAGGTCGTCTGGACCTGTTTCAATGACAGGCTGCTTGGCAGTGGCATCCTTACTTGATCCTACCAGGTGCTCATGGGTATAGATTCTCCCGCTCCTGGTTATTTTTTGTGCGGCATCGAATTCCTCCATCTTTGCCTTTCCTTTGTGTCTAGCTTCGGCAACATAGTCCCAAGGTATCGCTTTTGAGTGGAAAGGAGGTGTAGTTGGTACTGTCACTGTGAACGGTGTGACCACTTCTACTTCAACAGAGCAGGGGTGGCCTCGGGTGGAGCCACCTTTACCTCGAATGGAACTGATGTGGCTACCTCAACCTCGACTGGTGACTGAGCCACCTTTACCTCGCTTTTAAGTGTGACTGAAGGTTTGAAGGCATCACCTTCTCGAATAAGCCCAATTGACCCCTCAAGGTCCCATTCTTCATTCGTCTCTATCACATGTATTCCACCACCTTTATGATCAGGGAGAGGGTTGTTGTGAACATTGGGTGCAGCCTCCTTTGCCTGTATAACTTTGTTGTCAATCAACATCTGGATCTTGTCTTTCAATGCTTGACATTCGTTGGTGGTATGCCCCTTTATACCGGAATGGTACGCACAAGTTTTGTTAGGATTGACCCATTGGGATGGATTCTCTAATGCCATAGTGGGAATAGGAGTGACGTAACCCGCGTCCTTCAACCTCTCATACAATTGGTCGATAGGCTCAGCAATGGAGGTGTACTGTTTGGGTGGCTTGCGGTCAAAATTAGGTCTTGGTCTTGGATAATTCTGGCGGGTTGGAGGTGACTGGAAATGGGATGGTTGGGAGTTATAGGTATGATAGATAGTAGCTGGTTGGGAATATCTGGGAGATGATGGTTGATATGTGGGTGGTGGTGCTTGGTATGTGGATGGAGGTGTTTGATATGTAGGTGGAGGGGTTCGATAGGTAAGTGGAGATTTCCGGCCCTGAGCCACCATTACTGCCCCAACGTCTTTCTTCTTTGATATGCCGCCTGATTGCAATGCCTTATTTGTGGCCTGTAACGCCTCAATATTCGTTACCATCCCGCTTTTGATGCCTTCCTCAATTCTTTCCCCAAGTTTAATGATATCAGAGAATTTATGGTTTTCAATAACCATCAACCTTTCGTAATATTGCGGGTCCTGTGCCTTGACGAAGAACTTGTTCATCTGTTCTTCGTCCAAGGATAGCCTAACTTTGGCCGCTTCCGACCTCCAGCGGGTAGCATACTCGCGGAAAGTCTCAGTGGGTTTCTTTTTGAGATTCTGGATGTAGAAGACATCGGGTGCATTTTCTGTGTTGAACCTGAATCGGTCCATGAAATCTGATGCCATACCTACCCAATTGATCCATTTCTTGGGATCCTGGCTAATGTACCAGGACAAAGCATCACCAGTAAGACTCCTCATGAAGAGTTTCATCCGGATCTTCTTGTCCTTTTCGACTCCGACAAGCTTGTCGCAATACGTCCTTAGATGGACTTTAGGATCGCCTGTGCCATCAAAAATCTCGAATTTGGGAGGTTTGTACCCGTCTGGTAGTTCCACATATGGCTGTATGGATAAGTCTTCATAGTTTAACCCTTCTATTCCTTTGCCGCCTTCGACACCCTGAACCCAGCTTGTCAATTTCTTGAGTTCTTCAGCCATGTTTTTAATGAGTTAGTCTTTCTCTGAGGATTCTGGTGGATAGGAAGTGGGCTGAGTAGAGTGAGGTATGGTCTCCACATATATGGGGTTGTTCTGATGAGTGCTAGGGACTTGAGTGTAGTGATGGTCGTTGGTTGAGTTTTGAGGACCGGGGATGGGTTGTGGTGTGTTTTGGGGAGTATGGTAAGTGGCGGTTGGTGGGTAATGGATTGATTGGTGGTGGTGTTGTGGTGGGGTTGGTATTGGTAAGGGATTGAGATTTTGAGGTGGGGTTGTGTATTGCTGTGGTGCAGGAGGGTTTTGCGGATGTTGGCTTGGTGTGTTTTGGGGAGGTACCAGGTTCTTTGTGTTTTGCTGATTGATGTCGGGGACATTCAGGGTGAGTGATAAATTCGCCAAGTTGCGAACCTGCTCTAGTTCTCCTTGTAGCTCCAGTATCTTTTGTTCCAATCTCAGAACTAGATCATTTGGTGTCGGCGTACTCCGACCGTTTGAAGTTTCTGCGTTCTCAACATTCTCCTTTCGAATACCACTTAAGTCATCCATTTTTGCTTTTCCTTGCCTTTTGTATTGCTTGGAGGAGGAGGAGGTGGAGGGCCTCTAGATCTGGTATGGTACGCTGATGATGCCAGTATGAGTGAACCAACCTAAGGGGATGGGAATAATCAAAATAAGGAAAAACAAAAGGTAATAAGTCAATGAGGATTTTGAAATGTTTGCAGTATTTAAACACATATTGCGGAAAGGTAAACTCGTGTCTTAATTTGGGAGCCTCGTTGTGCCCGAGGTAGGCCTAGCGAAAAATAGATTTGGAGAACTTTAAATGCCAATGAATGCCTCATTTCATAATATAAAAATAGACGAATCCCAAAACGACACTTAAGATGATAGAAAAAGATAAGTCACTACTGGCACTTGGCCTTATTACATTTTAGGAAAGCAAGTAAATCTAGCCTATTTAGTCCCACAAGAACCTTCCCCAGATTCAATCTTTCTGACTCCATCGTACAGGTCCCCCAGCTCGCGCAGTCCCAGCAGCAGGTAGGCTCTAGCCAAATGTTCTCCTTCAGCTCCTTCAGCGTTCTGGAAATCCTCAATCCTCTTTATGACCTTCCCCTCCAGCTCCACTATTCCTCGCTCCAGATATTCCATCTTCCTGTTGGAGGTGATCACAATCTCTTTCCATTCCTCAATCAATCTCACATTCCTCTCATGTATTTCCTGGTGCTCATTCTCAGAGTCGTGGACCCTTTTGCGCAGCCTGTTGTACTTGACTTGAGCTTCAGCTTCTTTATCTATGATCCTGCTCCCTCGCCTGGCTCCTGGCATCACCATTCCTTTTAGATTGTCTTCTAACCAGGCCGGGTAGAGAGGTTCGCACCCTGCATGATACCTGTCGGGCTCAATGGTGTTCTTTTCCACAATGATTTTGCAGTGCCACATGTGCTGGGCTTGGCACTTGTAAGGGACGTCGTCGTCTTGAAAGTCTGCTCTGAAATGACTCATCTTGGCAACCCTTGGCACAACCTGTTTCCTGTCTGCTTGCCTCATAACTCGGATAGGGACATAAGGCTATATCCCTCTCAACCCAATCAGCACCAGGAGTGGAGCGTCTCTAGACCTGATGATGAATTCGTCTGTGGGGAACCATTCAAACATCCATTGCACTTGCTCATCAGTCAGATTGTCGAAGAATTCCACCCACTCTTTGGCACTCTCCGGCTGAGCAAACCTATCCGGATATAGGTCATCCGCTTAGGGTGATGGAATGCAATATGGTCATTCCAAGCCCTTCGCGGAAATTCTTAGCGATACTGACCCCTTTGAAGATGTTCTAGCAACCACAACTGCAGCAACAAGTTACAACCCTCGAAATGCTGGACCCCTCTTGACAGCGATCCAGAGCCCTGTAGATATCGGCTATGATCATGGGGACTATGGTGTATGTTTGCCCATTGATCCCCTCCATCAAAGTCTCGGCGACCATGGCCAACCTAGTGTGTATTCTTTCCTTTTTGATTGGGAGCACTATCAGGCCCAGGAAGCATACAATGACTACGAACACTCTGCTGTGGATATGACCCAGAGAGGTGAGAGAGATCTCATCATGGTAAGTACGGAAGGACTTGCAATGGCCGTACCTCTCATACACATACTCGAAGGGTATGTAAGATTCCTTCAGGCATCTCAAGTCAACATTTTTCTTCAATCCCATCATCTTTAAGAACCCTTTGCCAGTACGATTCTCCAGCACCAATAAACCGGGACTATCCCAAGTCAAACCCACAAGCCCTCTGATTTCCTCTAGAAGTGGTGTCATTTTTATGCCGCCAAAACGAAACACCGCCCTTTCACTATCCCAGAATAAAGTGGCAGCCTCGATCAAACTCTTGTTTGGCTCAATGTCTAGCAGGGAAGGCAAGTTACCCAGGTACTTTCTTACATGTTTTTTGTCACTTGAGGAAAGGTCCTCCCACCAATCTAACAGCAATGGCGGGATGTTGCTAACCATACCGAATCTGGGGACCTCGTGCCTCATTTTCTGCAAAACAAAAGGGTTAGGCCTTTCTCCCCCACCAGACTCGACTATTTATACATTCACGATCAGCATATCAGAATTTAATTCTCCAAATTAATGCACAGAACGTGGTTGTGTCCGTTGCGATTATGGAAACCCCGGTGGACTTTGGATAAGGCTCATCTTAAAGGATCATTATATGGACAACATAATTTATCCGACTAGGTTTGACCATGATTTATGCACAATTTTGACCAGAGTAAGGTTACTATGGGGTTTTACACTGGTACCCTCAAGCGGACAACTTGAGGGGGAAAGGCACGGAACCGTCAACTGCACCGTTGATCGACTAGTTTTACCGCAAATAAGCCTTTCCGAATTTGAGGGTAATAAATAGGAAGAGCGCAACCACTCATCAAGCATTGCTATAGGATTTGATACGCACGAGTGGAATATGATGTGGAGCATGATTTATGCAGCAATTAATAACATGTAGTCAAGTATTTGCACGTAGAAAAATAATTGAGGTATTTAAATAATTGAAAGACAGTTACGGAAAAGAAACAAGGAGACAAGTCAGTTTCATGAATAAATGCTTAAAAGAAAATAGAAAGTTAAGTTCAAATAAGAGGAAAGGGTGCGGGATAAAGCATGCTTGGACTAATTCATAAAAATAAGTTCGTTATGGTAAGAGCCTAAAGTTATCCCCAGCAGAGTCGCCATGCTGTCGCGCCCCCTTTTTTCCCCTTTTGACGGGGAAGTCCGGGTTTCGACATTTCATGGGGGGTAATAACTCATTTCCTTTTGGGAATTTGGGTTTTTTGAAGAGTCGCCACCTAACGGATTATGGTGCGTTAGGGCACCTAGAGTGATTAACTCTTAGATTGGTTTGCATTACCAAAGATTAGGGTAAGGGCTCAAAATAAACTTGAGGGGAAGGTGTTAGGCACCCCTCTCGGTCTACAATGGTGGGTCCTGACTGAACTTATACTTACGAATTAGTCCTTTGAACAGTAGACAGTTTAAAAACATATTTGCAAATAAGAGGGGGGGGGGGGTCTTGGATATCATATGACTCAAATAAAGGAAGTCTTGAACAAATTGCGTACATATAGAAAAGAAGTTTAAGCAAAGTGAATTTGGGGAGGAGGGGTCCTAGGTTGGTTAGCCTACAGGATCACCCACGCAATGCCCGCTAAACACTTCTTAATGAGGGGCTACACGTGACATTAACGCATAGTCATCATATCCCTTTTCTACCCAATTCTCTCCCCTTGGTCATAGCCTAAAGCGTTCTAGTAACCTTGACAATGTCCTATGCGTGCACTACCCGTCGCTTTCCTCGTGGCCCTGGAGGTATTTTAGGACCTCTATTCTTTGGACAGTTCTAGACTTTCCTAAGGTTTTAAAGGATAAAAATCTAGGCGTCAATCAAAAACAGTTAGGACTGCATTTAAAGAAACAAGTTATAGGCTCATAGTTACCTCCTCAAACATAACAAGTAAGTGCACGTCTTCAAACAATATTCAAAAACTTAAGAGAAAATCCTAGAACATGATATCTAGGCGAGCAGGGGTTATACAGTATTGAATTAGGACAATGTGTGAGAGATCCTATTTAACTTGCCTACTGATTTAAACCTATTTAATCTGGACAGCTTTAAGTAATAAAACACAGTTTCAGAGTTGTAGAAATTTAAAATCGCCCCTATAGGCTTGCCTAAACGCAGAACAGCGATGTCCTAAGAGCATGATAACTACGTTGATGCACTAAAACAACGAACAGTTTTAAACGGACATTTGAGATACGATAGACATGCTTTCTAGCGGTAGTAAATTAAGGCAGTGTTTGAAAACTCATTTAAAGAAGCGGACAGTTGATTAAACCAATTCAGAAGCAACTAACATGGATTACACTGATTTGTTTAACTAAATTGATTTTAAGTTCTATAAGCAGGATTTCTGATTTTAATTCCTACAGGCATGGTATCTAATTTTTAAGAGCTGATGTTAGAACTTGCAGGCATGATTTCGAGTGAGACGAATGCAAATACATGCAGTTGCAGAAATTGAACTCAATCTCTTTACCCTCTATAGGTATGGTATCTACTTATGAAGTTGATTTTAACCTATAGACATGGTTTCTATTATTGAATCCATTTAAATCCTATAGACATGATTTCTAATATTGTGAAAGTAAAGCAAACATAGCAAGTGCATTAACACAATCCTATATGCATAGTATCTATCCAAATTACCCAACAGGTATAGCTACCCACCCCTTTTCACTAATCACCCCAAAGCTATTTACAAATAATTATTACAGACCAGCTGAATAAATTACATAAACAATAAAGAAAAGAAGAAGTTAACTATAGGGAGCTTGAAGCAGGCCCAGCTGACTTTCCCAAGCCTCCAATAGCCTCAAATACCAAAGTTCCATAGACGATATCATGTCTAGGTGTGTCAAAGTTCCCTAAGGATCTCAAGGATCCCGGGTAGTGCTCACACCTAGACTTTTCTCAAACAAAAACTGATTCAAGTGCAGTGTGGAAAGGCCAGCTCTGACATGCCAGAGTTCAGAGAAATTTCATGGATCTCAAGGCAGTACACATGCTAGAGGGGCAGAACCTAATACTCTAGGAGTAATGTGGGAGTGCATAATGACTTTGAAAGAGTTTGGTAGACAGAGAAAAAGGTCTTCGTAGCAGAAAGGACTTTTATGAAAGTCAGAACAGAGTTAAGCGTAGGAATAGTTTAAGAAGACATTTTAAAATAGTCAGAAAGTAAGTTAGAGAACATACAACTTCAAAACAAATCTCACATAAGGGAAAGAGGTAGGGGGAACACCTAGCATACACCTCAGTGATGGCAATCAAATACATAGGGGGTAGTTAGAAAGTTAAGTTGAGAACACATAGGTTTAAGACACAAACAAAATTACATTAGAACAAACTGTACCAGACAAACATTTCATGAAAGCATTTAAGATTTTAGAACATGCAGGGTTTGGTCATGCTAAACAGTATGGAATCATAAGCTTAAAACATGCTTTGTGATATAGTAATCTAGGCATACTGATTGCATCTAAGTAGAATAACTCATAAAACTGGGAATCAAGATTGATAAACTGCAGGAACAAAGTAAACTCATAGCTTAGAATGTGAATTTAATCAAAACATATTAGTTAAGGAGAGTATGCAGAATACAGAGTAAAGATAATGCTAGTAGTCAGCCTTGACTTACAGCCGGCTGAACTAGTAGGAATTGTAAGGAACAGAAGAGAGTAGAGGGTTTTTTGAAAGTATAATAATGTATATGAACTAGAGTTCCTTTTTTTTTTCTCTTTGAACTTGAAAGAAGAGAAGGTTTATATAGGAATCAAAACATAACAAAACAAGGTAATAAATCAATTAAGTAGTAAATCAGGGAAGTCACCCATAAATCAGCAAGATCTTCCCTTAATCAAGGGACAGTTCAATCAACGGTATATGCCAGGTATTTAAGGAAAAGAATAAAGTAAAGCTTTAGGTATAGCATAGGTAATTAAGGGTAGATGCATTAAGTTCTAATTAAGAAAATAATCAGTAAGAATCAAGTAATAATGCAAACAAGGTAAGGAAAAATTAATTAAGGCAAGCAAATCAATCAAATCGAGTAGAAAGGTAAGAATCGAAAGTTTAAGGGATTAGTGCTCAAATCAACCCAAGAAATAAGGAATTCAGAATATTAAATGGTTCAATCAAAGAGAAAGTCATGAAAAGAGTCAACATGTTTAGCATATAAATAGGGTAAAACATGGATAGTGAGGAGTCGACATATAACTCTAGCAAAACAAAAGTTAAACAATACTGATTCAATGAGAAAGATACAGGTCTTGATGTGAACAGTCAAGATGAACACAAGCACATAGAATCGGTGAAAGTTTAGACTAGGAAACTCAGTAGAAGCATATTAAGGCAAGACAGTTACGAGAAATCATAAGAAATCAAAGCGAGAACCAGTCAGACATGCTAATACTTAGAAACCAAATGAAGAACCCTAAAAATTAGGGCTTTCAACATAGGCGAGTTAAGGTTGTAGTAGCCTCATAGAATCGTTCAAAATATGTGAGAAACAGAAGTTTAAACACAAAAAATCATCCAACAAAGTTTAAAAAGAAATTCCGAAAACCCTAATTTTTAGAAAAAGATGAAAAACACTTGAAATCATATGATTATTGTAAAGAATCTCAAGGCTATTGTAAAACACACAAGAAACAAACTCAAATCGTCCTAGATCTGTTTAGAAACGAAATTAGGGTTTCGAAGAGAACCATACAGAGATGAAGAAACATGTCTAGAAACCCATAGATCATAGCAAATGTAGAACGATTTCACTCGAAATCACAATGGAATGGCTAGGAACAGGCAGGAGATGAACCCTAGATGCAAGTCGGCATGGCCCTGGTCCCTTGAGGGCCTTAGAGATGGCAAGAATGACATGAGAGAGGCCATTGGAGGCCTGAGAGATGATGAGAAGTCACCGGAGATGGCCATAGATGGGGGGGTCGGCGTTTGGAGATTAGGGCTTAGGTTGAGAGTCCTTGAGAGCAGAGAGGATTTTTGGGCGGCGGTATAAGGTGGAAAATGAAGTAGGTTTTGGGGTATAGGGTAGTTTAATTATGGGAAGGAGGAATGGTGGCCGTTGGTCTTTGTGATCAACGGCCAGGATTAAAGGGTGAGGGGACCGGATCGAGCATTTGGGGTGTGGGTCGGGTATTTCTAATTAGAAATTAGGCTGGGTATTGGGATTGGATTGGGTTGAACTTAGGCTGAAATTGAAATAAAATAGGCTAAGTTTTAAATAGCCACTTTCAGTACTATATAATTTATAAAAATGAAAAAATGATTTCCAAAAAATTTTTCGTGTGCTAAAAATGATTAAAAATAGTTGTTTAACATTTTAAATATATAAAAGACCTTTTATGCATTAATAACGTAATTATGCATTAATAAGGCTAGTATTGCAAATATATGCAAATTGGCTTTAAAATGTAAATGCAATATTAAAAAATGCACTAAAAAATATTTAAGCAATATTTTGGCATAAATATAGAATTTAGATGTCTAAATTACCACAACAATAATTTGAAGGATAATTATTGAAAATTTTATAAGTAAAAAAAGGAAGAAATAAATCAATTTAAAGCCTTTAAAAATTATTGAAAATTTATAAAAAAAGCCTATGCATGCTTATATATGCATATATGCTATTTTGGAAGTATATACGTGTATTAAGAACATATACGGAAAAATTGGGTGTCAACATCGTCTATATAGACTTCCATGGTTTTCCCTTTTTTTCCAAACATTTTGTTCACGAGCTACTAGTAAGTGGCTCCGGCTTTCTTTAGCCCGAAGGGCATCACATTATAGCAATATGTGTCGAAGTTGAATGAAGTTTTTTCTTGATCCTCTGGGTTCATCTTAATTTGGTTGTACCTGGAGTAAGCATCGAGGAAACTCATTAACTCATGTCTGACCGTCGCATCAATTATTTGACAATGTTTGGCAATAGGAACGAGTCCTTTGGTCATACCTTATTCAAGTCTTTATAGTCTACGCACATGTGAAATTTATTATTCTTCTATGGAACTACTACTACGTTAGTTAGCCAGTCTGGATACTTTACCTCTCGGATTGAACTGATATCAAGTAGACGAGTTACCTCTTCTTTGGCGAATTTGTTCTGGCCACGGCAATAGGACATTTTTTCTGTCTTACCGGAGGAATGTTAGGATCCAAGCATAACTTGTGTACGGTCACTTCCGGCGAGATACCTGTCATATCCGTATGCGACCACGCAAAATAATCGACGTTCAATTTAAGAAATTCAATAAATCCATATCTTAGTTCGAGGTGCATTCCTGTCCCTAAGTGGAATTTCCTTTCCAGGAACTTCTCGAATAATGTGACTTGCTCAAGCTCTTCCTCTGTGGATTTTGTTGCGTACGTCTCTTCTGGTACCTGGAAAGACCATGGCACTTGATAAAAATTCGGTGCCTCTTCCCTCTGGTTAACCTTGCTTGGCTGGGGAGTAGGCGTCGGTTCTTGTAATTGCTACGCCGCATAATCTTTCCCTTTGCTACTGGAGATCGAAATTGCATTCATCTCCCTTGCCGCCAGTTGGTCACCTCTTATTTGTTTAATTCCCTCGAGAGTTGGGAATTTTAGCAACTGGTGATATGTCAATGGCACAACTTTTATCTTGTGCAACCATGGTCTTCCCAAGATAATGTTGTATCCCATATCACCATACATCACCTCAAAAAGGGTCGTCTTCATCACCCCTTCGGCATTCGTGGGCAGCAAGATCTCTCCTTGGGTTGTCATGCTTGCTAGGTTGAAACCGGCAAGAATTTTTTGTGGCCGGAATGATGTTTACGGTAAGTTTAGCTTGCTCCAATACCCTCCATTGTATAATATTGGCCGAACTCCCTGGATCCACCAAAACACATTTCATTTTTAAAATCTAATACTTTTAAAGAGATTACTAATGCGCCGTTGTGTGGTAACAACGTTCCATCTACGTCTTCTTCCGTGAAGGTGATGTCATCTTCAGCGACTTCCCGGAGTCTCTTGCTGTAGGTTACTGATACCTTTGTCTTTTTTGCTGCCCAGAAGGTAACCTCATTAATCTCGTTCCCCACCCCACCCCCCACCCCCCCCACCCCGAAAATCATGTTGATCGTCAGGCACGGGGGATCTTCTCCTGCTTTTGAGGGCTCCGCGTTGTCACGATTGCGACCGTAATTATTTTCAGCACTGTCACTTAAGAATTCCCTGAGATGGCCATTTTTTAGCAGTGTCGCAACCTCTTCGCGCAGATACCGGCAGTCCCCAGTTCGGTAACCGTTCGTCCCGTGGTATTCGCACTATAAACTAGGATCCCTCTAGCTGTGAACGGATCTCATTGGTTTTGGAACCGTGCTTCTTTAATGTTCCTCATAACCGATACCAACTCTACTACGCTGACGTTGAAGTTATATTCTGAAAGTCTGGCTAGGAAGAATCTCGAGAACCTGATGTTTCCTTGTCCTGTAACGACTTGTTGCTTCGGCCGCAATTAGTTCTTCTATCGGTAACGAACCTATCCGCCAATCGGAAACCTCTACCGCATCATTCGGCCCGTTCATAAGGAAAAAATCGGCTCCTTGAATACTATCGATCTGTGTCAAAATCGACTTTGGATTTATCTTTATTCTTCTCCCGAGCCTTAACAGACATCGGGAAACCCAGATGATCATCCTCAATCCTTATCTTTGACTCGTACCGATTGTGAACATCCGCCCAAGTTGTCGCTTGTAACTCGAGCAATCTTTTTTTCAATTTTCGGGAAGCATCAGAACTCCTCAGATTCAAACCTTTGCTTAATGCTTCAGCTGCCCATTCATCCAAAACGATCAGTAGCAACATTATTTCCTTCTGGAACCGGGTTACAAATCCCGCAGCAACATGGACTCTCCTTGTTCAATTCTGAAAATATCGGCCTTTCGAGCATTTACCTTTCTAGCCCTGGCATGGGCCTTAATACAAGAATCCGCGAGCATCTCAAATGAATCTATGGAATGCTCGGGAAAAATCGAATACTACATTAAGGCTCCTTTCGTGAAAGTCTCTCCGAATTTCTTCAGCAACACTGATTCAATCTCGTGGGAAGCTAAATTGTTCCCATTCACCGCCCTTGTATAGGTGGGGATATGCTCTTAAGGATCTGAAGTCCCATCATATTTCGGCACGCCCGGCATTTTAAACCGCTTCGGGATTAAATCTGGTGCCGCACTTGGTTTGTGCCAATTGAGTATACTTCTTTAAGTTTGGCCCTTTCAGCACCGGTGGTGCACCCTGGATTTGGTCCATGCAGGCATTCACTTCCCTCATAAACCGTATGAGTTCGTTTTTGAAGGGATCGCTCTCGTTGTTATGTCAGCATCCGCTCCCCCGGCCCCATCGAAGCCGACCTCATCCCTCGAGGTGTTGTTGTCGACCCTCTGTGTTTTTTGATTTGTGAGAGAATCGAGGGGAACTGGACCTTGTGCATTCGCGTTATTGGAAGCACCCGATAATGCCTGCTTCAGTTGTGTCATCACCTTATCCTATCGTGTGAGATGGCCTATAATGGCCTCTTGTTGCTCTTGCAGGAATGATAAGAGGAGATTTTGACTACTTATTAGCGCCTTTTAGCTTTCATTTTTGTCTAAAAGCATTGAATTTTTGTTCCCGAAACTAATCAAATTGTGCAAAATTGTAGAAATGATGGAAACTGATCTCCTGAGATGATATCCGACTCAAAAAGGAGTAGTCCGAGGTGAAGGAGCATAATTGTGCGGTCAGTAGAAGAAATTCTGCGGCCGAAGAAGAAATTATGGACCGCAACCATTTCTGGCTGCAAACAAAGGAGGGAAATCTAGCAAACATTTGCGCGAATTCGGGCCGCACATAAATTGTGCGGCCGCAAAGATGAGCTAAGAGTTGAAGATCAGAGAGTGTGCAAAAAGATCAAGTCTAGAGCCTCTATGAATTGCGGGCCGCACAAGAATTGTGCAGCCGCAGTCCTAAATCTGCGGACCGCAGAAGAGTTGCCTCGTGGCCGCAGTTCGGAATTGTGCGGCGGCAGAGCTCCAGTTCCTGCCAGATGAAGAAATCTATGGACACCATATGGAATTGTGCGCCCGTAGAACCTCCCGAGGGGCATTTTTGTCCGAGATTTCCATCTTTGTATAAATAGACGTATTTCACGAAATTAGGTCAAGTTTTGAATATTTGAAGAACTGTAGCCGTTTTCCTGTGCCTCTTTAGTAAACTTTAGCTTATTTTGGTGTTTTAACATTAGATTTCTCTATTTTATTCTTCCAATATGAGTTTTATTATCTTTTCTTCTTTATTTTGTTCTACACCCACTATGAGTAGCTAGATTTTTACTAGGGTTGTGACCCAACCCTAGTGTGTAAACCTTATGGGTGATTAGTCTTATGCTTGTTTATGATTGAGTGTTTATTATCTAGCTTAGTTCATGCTTCAATTGTAGAATTGATGGTTACAAACATTGATTCATGCCTATTCGACTTAGTCTCTTCTTGAGAAAGAGGGACCTAGTCTAGGTTAACTTAGCTAATAAGGAATTGAATCAATTGAGAGATTGATTAACCCAATTAAAGGGTTCAACCTAAGAACCCGACTTGAGCTCTTATCAACTGTTTTGGTTGATACCCATTTGGTCTTGAGAAAGCCAAAATTGGGCAAAATCACTCTCTGACCGAGAGGTATTGAGCGGGTAACGTAGAGTTGTGAGCTATAATACACCCCAATAAACAAAATGATCATAAAAGTCTTTATCCTTTTAGGCAAACACTTAGGTCATGGTCGCAACCCTAGACCTTTTATATATTTGGAAAACCCTCAAAAACAATTATCTCTGGTCTTATATTTTTAATTTTGCAATCATTAGATTAATATTAGTTTTAGAAAAAATAACATCATTGTGGAAGTGCAACCTAGATACTTCACTTGCTTATCCCGAATATATAGTCCTAGCTCCCTGCGGATTCGACCATGACTCTTTATTAGGTTTTATTATTGCAAACGACCGTGTCATACCTCTTTTGAGGCGTGCATTTGGACGTGATCAAGGACCCTTACCGCTTTGACGACGTGCTCCTCTTCAGCATCATCAAGAGTCGCCTCTCGAACATGTTGCAGGTATCGCCTTTCGTGGACCGGTGTGGCCTCGTTCCCCTCACTGTGGGTATTGCTGATTGAATGCTCATGTTGCAGATGATTTCCTTAGGCCTCAAGGTTGTGTGTGTTGTTAACACCATTATCTGTCATTTTCTACGAATTTGTGCTAAGAACAAATAATCAAACAGGTTGATAAAAGAGGCAAGGACCAACTTAATTACACAGATGTCTAAGCCCCACGGTCGGCGCCAAACTATTTACCCAGAAAATGGTATGATTGAATTTATACGTGGTTTATAAACAAGTGAATTAATTCGATCCTGAAATAATAGATGAATTTGATGAAAATGTAATACCTAGTCTTGAGATGGAGATAAAATAGCAGAAATAGTAATTCCGGGAGCAAGGCTTCCGGGTACAACAGCAATGATATCAAAGAACAAGAAAACAAAATTATATTAAGCTTTGCAGAGGCGGATCGAGGATTTAAATCCTATGGGTTCAATTTTAAGGTTTTTAACATTGAACCTAATCATTTTTATAGTTATGGGTTCATATTTACTATTTTTGTAATTTTAATAAATTTTTACTCCGCGTCGAAATTTATAGGTTCAATGAACCCGTAGGTAGTACACTACATCCGCCTTTGAAGATGTGAGCACGTGATTTTTGCTTTAAGCAAATTAATTCCAAAAGATTCAAATAATTGATTTCTTAATTATTTTTGTGAATTTTTTGTTAAATTGGTTGCATTTTTATTCATGTGAAAATACAAAAAATATGCACTTGCATTTAGGGATTAATTTCACAAATTTAGTATTAATTAGGTATTAATTAGTTTTAAAACAAATTTTAAAGAAAATTGCAAATAAAAAATAAATAGCTTCTTTACACTTTTAATTGTTAATTGTTGCATTTATCTTTGAATATAGTTTTAAATAATTTTTAGGAGTTAAATAATTTAATTAGGCCTTTGTTTTATTTTAGCATTTTATAAAATCAAATAAAAGGAAACAAAAGAAAGGAGTAAATTAAAGTAAAAGAAATGGTCTTAAATGAAAGACCAAATTTTTTGGGGCCAAATCCAATTTTGTTTAAGCCCAAAAGTCTTTTAAAATCGGACCAAACCCAAGCCCAAATACCCAATTCCAGCCCAAACCCTGTCATGCCCGTCTGCTCCATTCTATTGACCCGGCCCGTTTCCCCCTTAATAACCAAACGACCACGTTTTAGGGCAATTGAATCTCAGCCCTTGATCTCTTTCCCATCCGACGGTTTGTATTACCCCTCCCCTTTCTCATTAATATGTCCGAACTTTAGTTCAACTAAAGTCCAAACTCCCTCTGTCTCTAACCCTCCCCAAACTCAGAGATGGTAAACCCTAACGCCGCCTCTGAGTGATTCCGCCATTTCCGGCCGGCGGCAAAGCTCAAATCACCGCCAAAATCACACCATACAGCCCTCACTCACCTCTGACCCATAATCCACCACCATATCTCTTCAAATCGTCACCAAACGGAAACAAGTCTGGATATGGAGAGGGGGAGGACGAAACAAATTTTCCAGTTTTAACAAGAAGTTTGGAGTCGAAACTGGCCTCGCTTGTCCGTTCTTGACAAGAACGCATGATTGAGACCAATTTCGGCTCCAAATCGAGAAGTCCGAGTTCTTGCAAGCTTTGTCCATTCGCATCTGTTGATTAGGTACCCTAGTCCTTCTCCTTTCTCCGTTTCTTTTTAATTTTTCACCCATCTTCACGACTCTCTCATTCGTCTTGTCTGCTCCCCGTTAGTGTTTACTTGTTGAAGCAATTTCTGCTGGCATGTTTAAAGCAAAAACATGTTAAGTTTGTTTATTTCATGTTTGAGTTTAGTGTTAAAAAAGAAAATTTTTGTTTCCATTTTCAGTTCGAAACTAGTTTGGGTTTGCAATTTCTGCTGGTTTGAGTTTTGGGTTGGGTTTATTGCGAAGTTTTGAATTGGATTGGGTTGTTGTTAGTTTGGAAGCCCAAAAGAAAGGAAGGGCAGTCCGTTTTGGGGTTGAGCCCCGGGTCAATTTGACCATGTGGTATGATACAGTAAATAGTTAGGGCTTAGAGGGTAATTTGGGGCAATTGGTTGAGAGAATCTTTTGCTAACTGACCAAGAAGCTTCTAGGAAGCTGGGTGGGGGGGTATAAATTGAATTTCAGATTTTTAATCAGGGTTATCTAGGCAAAAACGAAAATTCAAAAGGGGCAAGAATGCAAAGCTGAAATCTGTGGTTTACCCTACTTTCCTTGCCTATAAAGGCACGCTTTTCTTGCATATGAAGGCAGACCTGGAGATAAAAATTTGAGAATTTTGAAACGGCTAAAAAAAAAACACAAGAACTTTCATTGCTCCATTGGAGAATTCTCTGTGATTCCAAAGGTTCTCACTTCTGAAATAGTTCCTGAAAACTAGGGGGTTGAAATGGTTTGAATTTTAGTTGGTAGTCAAGTGTTTGGGTTCAGGTTTTGTTTATGTTTTGATTACTGGGTTTTATTTGCCACTGTTGCTGGTTCAAATCTGGTTTTAAGTTGGTTTTCCTTGGTTATTTCTGGGGCTGATTTTGCTGCTCGACATTGTTCCTGCTATTGTTCTGCCGCTGATCTTTCATTTTTTGTGTTGCTTCTCAAATTCCAGGTACACTTTACCTTCCACCTCATGTGAAGTTTGGCTTGATTGAATAAAGATGGAAATTCTAAGTTCAAACATGTTTTTTCAGCCTTCTACTACGAGTTTAGCTTGTGCTGATTTGTATCTATGTTTTTTTTAGCTTAGCATTACTCTTCTGTAGTTAGTTTTGGTCTGGGTTAATGTGCTGCTGACCCCAGCTTTATTTGGTTTCATTTGTCAGAGTTTAAGCTCAATATAGCTAAATGGATGTTCTGCGAGCCACCTCCCTTTGTGTTGTTTTCTTTGTCTTGATTAGTTCATTTGTGCTCTTTGTTTTGGTATGTTAATCGATGATATACTATGAATGTTGGAGGCTCACTCCAAAGTTGCAAGTAGGGCTCCTGTTTCTATTTGTTAATCTTAGTTGGTACTGATTTATCTCATGATTTTAGATGGTTGCATTGTTGTCACCTTCATTTGTTTGACAGCATTATTAAAATCATTGTTTGAGTAGTTTTATGAGAAATACGTTTATTGCTGGTTCTCTGATTTCTCGAAAGTTTAAAGGAGTTTGGAGGTTTGCTAACTAGCAAATTGAGTCTCCTGGAGACTCTATTGTGAGTTTAAAAACTGAGAACATGATTGGATTCTATATCAAAGATAGCCGAAGGCACTGTTTAAGTAGTGGAACAGTCCAGGTCATTTAAAAATCAAGCTATGTATTGATTTTTATTCATTTTTTATGAGCATATCCAATTTTGAGGTTTACTAAATGATGGTTTACTATGGATAGCTTTGTTCAGCTCGTATGTTATTTGCGTGCATGGGGGTTCGAACTCGAATCTTTCCTTTTCAGTCTTTAGCTCCCAAGATTTGGGCCACACTATGGGCCTTGGACCTTGGGTCTACATGGAATAAAATCGCAGGCCTAATCACTTGGGCCAGTGCGGCTGGCTTTAAGGATTGCCATTTGGGCAATCAGGTAAGCCGCTAGGCTTCGCTCCTAGCCCAAGCCACTCCCCTTTTACCTTCAGCCTTCACTTTGGTTAATTTAACTCACCGTAGTGGCCCAGTCCTGATTCCATAACTGGTTAAATAATAGAGTTTCATAAGCTAATGGAGGTGAGCTATATTAGATAAAACAAATAGCTATGGCCATCCAAATGTAGTTGAGTTAATCCCTTTAATTTAGAATTGAAGTGTGCCATGCCAAACAAGAAATGACAATCGCATGGCCTTCATTTTGTTTAAGTGTGAATTGATCCTTAGAATTCGAGGCGTGCCGTTTAGCTAATTTCCATGGCCCTCGCAAATCACAAACGCATAGTTGCTTTTAAGCGCGTCGTTTAATAATCTACTTTTCTAAATTCGGGTGCACATTTATGTGACCCAAATCCAAATCCCAACGAAGTTGAAATGTGCCGAAAATCACGGGCGTACTGGTGCGACGTGGTTGAGATACATTTTCACGACGTTGCAATTCTCTTTAAAAATTAAAAAAAGCAGTTTAAAGTTAAAAAGGCACATAAGTTAAAACATGTATTAAAATCAGATTTTTAGCCAATTATAATAATTTAAGCGACCGTGCTAGAACCACGGGATCCGGGGGTGCCTAACACCTTCCCTCGGGTCAACAGAATTCCTTATTCAGAATTTCTGATTCGCAGACTCCAATTGGGAAGTCGATTTTTCCTCGATTTGGGATTTAAATTAAACCGGTGACTTGGGACACCACAAGCCAATCCTATCCCAAGTGGCGACTCTAAAAATAAATAAATAATCTCATTTCGAATAATGTCACTTTAAATGGAAAAACTCCCTTGTACATTTATCCTTCGGAGTAGGTGTGTAAAAAAGAAGGTGTGACAGAAGATTTGGATAGAGTGTAGCGTATGTTTGCCAGAAAAGTCGTGTCCTTTACAATGATAATAGAGCTCACTATTTGTAGATGCACCTAGGGAACATGGTCCTATAATCAAACCCCTCTTTAATGTCAATTATGAGGGCCATTGGAGAATGTGTAACGGCAGACACTGAATGTCATATTCCTTGTAAAGGGTCGTGTACTTAATACAATAGAATATTTCTCATTAAATGCTACCGTGTGGCAGGCATTTATTTCGTCTTTATGAGTATCGTTCTTTCTGGTAATAGATAGAATTGTTGCCTTCGGTTTCAACTATCTTCCGTCTTCGGCTCCACGTGTCACTTCTTCGTGCGATCATTTGATGAACATATTTTACTCTATACAATAACATATAAGAATGTGTGTGTGTGTGTGTGTGTGTATATATATATATATTATTTTCCCTTAGAAATTAGAGTATACACACAAATACGGACTAGAAGACAATCCATCATTCAAAGAGAAAATGGATACAAGAGATCTTTTGTAAAGTAGTGTAGAAATGGCGTGGGGTAGCCACTGTTTAAGCTGGTATTTACTTTTTATCCAACATTTTTAATGCTTAGCAATAGTAGCCACTAGTCTATTAAAATTAATATGAAAAAACTGTGTTACCCTTTCCTCTCCAAACGGAAATACACTGATGCATTCAAAACATAAAGACTTCGTATTCTCTGGTGTTCTCTTGGTACAAATCGCTGCTATGTCGAAGCATGTTAGAAATGGACCTCAGTGGACTTTTTTCGGATATGACGTTTTATGGGAGCTTTCGTGAAGATTTTAGATTGGTCTCTACTTTTTTGTTTTTAAAATTTGGTTGACGTTGAAGCTATTATGCTTCTGCCATTTCTCTTGTGGCAGAATCGGTGTGCTGATTATATTTCTTTCTAGTGAGTCTAATGTAATAGGGTTTATTTGCTCTTAGCTCCTTGAATTTATTTTTAGATCTAAAAGTTGTGAAAATAAGAAAAAGAGTGATGAGTAAACACGAAATGCAATTCCTTCCCAGAAGTTAAGGACATGTAGTCCTGAAGTCCTAAAGTTAAATTCAAAAGTTAAGGACATGGTCCTGAACTTAGAGTTTCAAGTTCAAAAGTTAAGGAAATGTAGTCTTGAAGTCCTAAAGTTAAGTTCAATAGTTAAGGACACAAGTTCAAAAGTTAAGGGCATGCAGTCCTTAACTTACAATTACAAGTTCTAAAGTTAAGGACAGGCAGTTCTTAACTTATAGTTACAAGTTCAAAAGTTAAGGACAGGTAGTACTTAACTTATAGTTACAAGTTCAACAGTTAAGGACAATAGGTCCTTAACTTTGATTTTCAAGTTCAAAAGTTAAGGACAGAGAGTCCTTAACTTACAGTTGCACGTTCAAAAGTTAAGGACAAACAGTCCTTAACTTCAGTTACAAGTTCAAAAGTTAAGGACAATAGGTCCTTAATTTTGACTTACAAGTTTAAAAGTTAAGGACGCTTGGTCTTGAAGTTTGAGTTCCAAGTTCAAAAGTTAAGGACATGTAGCCCTGAAGTCCTGAACTTAGAGTTCCAAGTTCAAAAGTTAAGGACATATAGTCCTGAAGTCCTGAACTTAGAGTTACAAGTTCAAAAGTTAAGGACATGTAGTCCTGAAGTTAAGGACATGAGCAGAAGGGTATTTTTGTCCGGGCAGTTAAAGTTTATTAAAGCAGTGGCTAAAGACTAAAGACATTTTAAATGGTGGCTTAAAAGTAAATACATGTGTTATTAGTGGCCAACTGTGCACTTCTCCCTAAAGTAGTAGAACCCTTTTAAGCTGGATTGGATGGTGAAGAAAACTCGAGCCCAATTATGATAAGGTGGACTTTTGTGAAAATCAGCAACGAACCTTTGGGTGGAGATGATACCATGTAGCCACTTTTAAGTATGTTGTTTAAAATATATCCACAGTTTACAACATATTTAAAGATTAGTCAATTTGCTTAAACTTTCGGATACGGCGTCCTGAAGCTTAAACCTCAAAGTTCAAACTTCAGGACATCGTGTCTTAAAGTTTGAAAATTATGTCCAGAAGTTTGAATCTTATGCCCTGAATTTGATATTAGCGGCTCAGAAATTCAGGACACTTAGTCATGAATTTTAAATTTGCACCTCAAAAATTCAGGACACTAAGTCCTAAAGTCCAAATTCAAGACTTAGTCCTAAAGTTTGAATAAATTGACTAATCTTTAAATACATTATAAATTGTGAACATATTTTAAACAATGGGCTTAAAAATGGCTATTGGTGCACTTCGCCCAACCTTTGGTAGCTGAAGAAAGATAAGAACTGTTTGATAAAGCTATCGATTTATTTTCAGTTTAACTTTAAAACCTATTATTTTTTGGAAAACTCATTTTTCTCAAGTTAAAAAAAAATTTTAATACAAAAGAAAAGTTGTGCATAGTGTAAATAAAAGAAAACTTTGACTCGATAAAATAATTTACTCACCAAATACACAATTATTGCTAGTCAGTTTCTACTTAAAGGAGTTGATCTTCATCTCTTATTTTGGTATATATGAATGCTAAATAGGTAATGTAACAACCTTATAAAAGAAGCACCCTAATTAAATTCCCTAACAAACGAAATTTTCCATAATAATCGATAGAAACAGATTCTTCCGAAGATTTAATAGTAGAGTATTTATTTTTGGAGGTCTTCATATAGTAAATTAGTTACAGCTGCCAACCATGCATGGTCCTGTACCTGTACTATTTTATGAATAAAACAAATAAGCGTCCATTACACAATATTATATATATATATATATATATATATATATATATATATATATATATATATATATATATATATATATATATCTAGTTTAATATATATCTATTTGTTTAATACTGTGGCAGACCAACTTGCCTGCCCAAAATTATGATATTTTGTATTTGAGTGTTTTGCCCGTTGCCCTTATTCCTAAGCATGTATCATAGAATACTCTATATAAGGCAAATAAAACCCTAGTGAAAAACCTCATTGAGTTCGCCTCCTTTTGTTCTTGATTTTTTTCTGAATTTTTTCCCATTTATAGCAGTTTTTGTGTTTCACTTGAGGATTTTCATTAGAAGTTCATCTCTTTTGCAACCTAAGTGTAAGTCAATTCATAGCTTTGTGTTTTACACTTTAAAATCAACTGTTTTAAAATCTTGACTTTTACGTCTTCCTTCAAACTGTATCAATTTTTTCGTGTATCAATTGATTTACTCATTGAAAAGCTTGAAAAAATATTGTATGTGCAAAATCTTCCATCCGCTTGCTAAACAATAATGAGCAAAGTGGCCATCTTTTGCGCAAAGGGAAATTATGCTTTAACTAATTAAGCACCCTATATGGTGTGTTTTTGCTGGATCTAAAAGGTTTAACATTATCTTTAAGTTTGACCTTCTTAGATTCAAAGAGCAGACATTGTTTTTTTATTCAAAGAACAGAAATTGTTTTGTTTTACTTTCTTTGGATATAATTAGCAGCATAGAGTAAATCAAATCTAAATCAATTACTCTGTATGAATTAGACAAAGAAAAGGGCCAAAATCTAGGCTACCCAATGGCTAGCCTAGTGTACAAATGTTTCGAGTCTACATATTGGTAAGATTCGAGGCGACGGTCACGGTTACAATAACAATAATATATTTTGTGTATTTTGAGAAGGGTAATGTATATTCAAATATTACTTCTATTTCGTGAATGTAGGGAAGCCGTTTTCCATCGACCCTCAAGTTCAAATCGTTGTGCAAGTATAAACACTTTAAATCAATTATAGGAAAACACCTCGCATCATCGCATAATTTGGACGAATGGATGATAGCAAGTTGTTTTACAATAATTTTGTGTGTGTGACAATACATATATGGACACAAACAGTCAAATGATTTGTCAATGCTTTACTAAGTAGTTAATTAGGTAGGGCGTTATTATGATAAAAGCTTCAATACCTTAAACATAATTATTTGTATATGTATTCAAAAACCTTTTTACAACTTAAATTCAAATATTATCTTTTTGAGATATTATCAAATTTATGTCAAAAACGCCCAACATAACACGGGTATGTACATTCAATCGTAGCCGCTAAGATGCTGTTTGGCCATGAAATTTTTTTTGCTTTTTTTCGAAAAGCTTTCACTTTTTTCTCAAAATCAGTACGGCCATAAAATTTTCAATTTTCATGAAGATGAATTTTGGAATTTTTTAAAAATTTAAAAAATTTCAAAAAATTGTTTTCCAAAATTCACTTAGATCACTCACAAAAATTCAAAAATAACCAAAAATTATATATATGTCCAAACACAACTCTAATTTTCAAATACTATTTTCACTTGAAAAAAAAATTCACTTTTTTTCAAGATTTTTACAGTTCTTATATCCAAACGCCCACTAAAAGAAGGGTCATAGGGGAGTTTTTATCCGGTCTTTCTCGCACCTGGTACGCCTCCAAATATAACAAGTTCTTGTGGTTTTCACTAATCACAGCCCTATTACCCTTAAAAAAAAAATTATATCATGGTTTATTCAGTAAACGTTGGATTTTATTAATTTTGTAACATTTGAATAGGGGACTTTAGAAATAAAAATTAATCCGGTTGTTTTCCTGTACATAATTTTATCATGCTAAACACAGATAAAGTTTAAACTGTCCCACTAATCCCTAATTACAATCCACTTCGATGGTTACTAATCACTTCACCTAATACTTAGTTGTAACTCACACCGAGTGTTTACACAAAATTACTTGTAAGAGGTTTCATTACTTTTCTTGTCCTCGGTAAAATAATTAGAAACATCAGATTCCATTTTGATCATAACTTTAAGGGCCAGTTTCGCCATAAAAAAAATATTCAATTTTTTAGAAAATGTTTTCACATTTTTGGAAAGTAGCGCTAGAATTTCAAATTTCACTTGAAGTTGAATTTCAGAATTTGAAAAATTTTAAAAAGTTATTTTTCAAAATTTTCACTTTAAAGCACTTATTAAAATTCAAAAACAGCTCCGAATTGTGTTCATGTCCAAACACAACTCTAATTTTCAACTTGAAATTCTAATCACTTTTTTTTTCTTCGAAATTCTTATGCTCAAACGCCCACTAATTCTTTTGAGGTCCTGAACACTAACATTTAATTTTAAAATAGTACAGAATTAGCCACACAAGAGAGCATGCTCCAACCACATACATATTTGAATCACTGAGGTAGCCACAGAACCACTGTCTCAACGAGACGTTGCTAAGAATTAAGAGAAAGTTTACCCATAGTCAAGTTCATATATATATATATATATATATATATATACTTTAAAAGCAGAGCTAATATTAGAGTGGAGCTGGATATTTCTTGGCCTGTTCCTTCACTCGTCTCTTGTACTCAGCTTTATCCTGCAAAAATGATAGCCACATTATTTTTAATGACAATCACATCTATTCGGTCAATTCAGATAAATCTAGGAACACTCTATGAGGTTATTTCCATAATACAAAATTATATCACCAAATGCATACTTTTTTATCATAACTGCAAGAGGGAAATTAAGAATTATTTTGACTAGAAATTAAAATATGAATCCATTTAATCATCACTTCTCTTCTACAACCAAGTAGTGGCTAGAATTACAAGTATCATGGATTTCAAGTACCCTGCAAATTGGTTGTTACTAGGCAATATGCATAGATGATTCAAATGCCGCAATTGACAACATTGTAAGGATTAGATATAAGAAAATAATCCGCGAAAGTGTTGAATGTCAAAAATTTAAATGCCAATTTGTGGGAAATTGACCAAATACACGTCAATCTCAAGTACAATACCTGCATAAAGAGCTTATTACAGTCGCATTGAGCTGCAGAACTGGGATTTGGCTCGTCGAGTAATTCTTGGATACCCACCAAAATTTGTTTAACTGTAATCGCTGGACTCCACCCCTAAAGAAAGGTAAATGCGACTTTAAGAATCCATAGATTCAATTGAAAGCTGTAAATACCAATCAGCAACACACAAAATAACACAATGGCAGCAACAAGTACTTACATTGTTTGGATTGAGGATAGACAAACATACATCTCCTGAACCATAGACATTAATATGAAAGAAACCTTGAGGAAACTTGCACCTCGGGGGTCGGCTAGGATAGTCTTCACTGAAGTGCATCGTCAGTGGATAGTGACCTCCCTCCCAGTCAGTCTGTGCCAGTCGTAAAATTTGAACATTATTCTTGACAATCAATTGAATGAATAGGGTGAAGAGAGGGGAGAGAAAGGGATTTAAATTACAGTAAACACAATCAAAATGTCATACCAAGAAAAACCAACAGTATCTAGTTTTAACCCAATCCCTAAATTTCCAAAAAAGAAACTAAAAGACTTGAAAGGAAAAGCAAATGATTCAGTAACTCAAGAGTCAAAGAAAGAGAAAGCGCATTTTCACAAGCAATGTGGGATAGATTGTGAGGCCTGTTGCTCAGTCCTCCTACTTTTTGGGGCAAACAACATGAACTCTTATTCGAATCCAAACATTATTGCCATGGGATTCTCCGTATTCCCAAAATTTTAAGTCTATTCAAAGGACTTGAGTGTCGATCACACAACAATAGCAAATTGATTCAGGTCTACAGCTAACAAAGTCATTCATATCATCACTATTTACACCTCTAAGATTGATCAACAGATGAATAATTAGCAGACTTCGTGCTCTTTCTCATATATTTCAGTCATTCAGGTGTTTCGCCTGGAACTAACGAGAAAAAAGGACATAATTCAAACAATGAAGCCAAACTTTCTCTTTCGTCCAAATGTCCTAAAAGTTCTCCAGGTTCAAAATTGTTACTCTTGACACAAAATAACGACCCCACTTTCAGTTTCCAGTTGGCATGTTCATCCCTTAAGCAAATGGTCACTTATAAAGGGCTAGCAAACGTGGTATCGGTGGTTGTAATGCCCTAGCTGAAACTGTTTGTAGACCCAAGCCTCAAGGTGAAAGCTTTAAGCCCAAGCCTAGTTGAAACTGTTAGTAGACTCAACCCCATGAGTTCTATCGGAATTTGCATTTATTACAAAAGGACAAGGGCAACTCAATAAAATTAGTGGTCTAAAACTAAAATTTAACAAGAACTTTATGCCTTTTTAATAGAATATATATATATATATATATGTGTACCACACATATACAAAAGTTAGTTTTGCCTTTTCTCTTATTTGTTGTTTATAGTGTAGTATTCATAAAGCCTTTTAACTCCACATAGTACACTACCCTCCCAGACCCCACTATGTGGGATTATAGTGGGTATGTTGCATAGTAATATTATTATTTGTATTAGTACAGATTAATTTAAGTTATACAAAAGATTTGAGTCATGTTCTCGCAATATATTACTTTGGATGTTACACAAAAAGATTATTTACTAATATGAAAATTTAACTATAAATTTATAAAATATTTCTACTGCTAAAAGTAGGTAGTCTTTCTTTTTCTTTGTATAAAGATTTTGTACTTTTTTATACAAACTTCGATATTGTCTAAGAGAAAACAACAACTACTAGGGCAAGATGTACGCAGCCTTACTCCTACCCTGGAAGGGCAGAGAAGTTGTTTCCGACATTGTCTAAGAGAAAACAAATTAGAAAATTAACTGTTAAAATTTTTTGGGCCACAAAATTTGGGGGCCTAAAGCAAATGCTTTCCCGACCCGCTCCAGCCAAGGGTTCTCAGTCTTGAACTTGGGACTGGATCCTAAGCTCGAACTTGAGACCTGGGTACTTACCCCAGCATAACCTTTGATAAATACATTTTGGGTCCACAACAAACATAAGACAAGAAAAGAAATCCCATTAGTATTATATTGGCTTTTGATCTTTACTTAAAATTTGACAACAGGGGCAGTGAAGAAACAATGGAAGAAACTTACCCCACGTTTACCAGGGATAGTACAATGCCAAACCATCAAATTGATAGAGCCATCAGGACCAGTCTCCGGCTTTGCCACAAAACCCTAACAATAAAATTGACATAAGCAACAATTAAACCCCATTAATGTACACTTTTATTTTAGTTTTCCATCAGGTGTTTGATACCCGCCTGAGGCCCGAATAATTTGGATTCGCGCAAAAAAGTCCCACTTTGGGGTAAAACATACCCTACCAAAGGTGGTTCCATTCCAGGCTCGAACCCAAGGCTCTGTACTTTTGGTTAAGTACAGAGCCACAAACCTTTGGTGTTTAAAAAGGAAGAAGTTATATAAGCAGAAGCAAGATGTTAAGAAACGCACATATGGGTGATTCTTACGCCATGCTTTCCTCTCCTCAGCCAGACGACCAAGCGCAACTCCGCCAACCATGTTTCCTTCTGCTAAACATGAGATTGAGCCAAAGGGTATTATTTCTTGGGAAGCCAAAGGGTTTTATGCACTCTTAAAATTGTAAAATCTTATTCCCACTTGTTTACACGAAAAAAAATTAGTAAACCAAAGATACGTGTATTTTATAGCTATAGTCAACTACGAGAACATATATTATAATATATTAAAATCGGCTCCAAAAAAATTTGGTTTTTATAAAAGTACAGTATATTACAATTAAACATCTCTATAACAGTCCCATGTGCCCCACACACACACTCCCCAAAAAAAGATAGTATAATACATTCAAACCTTTCTATAATAGTCTCATTTGTTTCAATATTTTCTGGCTGCTATAGTGATGTGATGTCATAGAGAAAATATATCATAATGTAATGTTAAAATCGGTTCGGGAAAAACTTGACTTTTATAGTAAATGATTGTCATATATGAATGCTGTTATAGAGAAGTTTGAACGTATATTACAAATATGTTGCACAAACTTTATCTCAAACTCAAAGTACTTCTCCAAAGATTATCTGATTGTTCCCTTCACAATCTTTTATTAGTGAATGCACTGTTTTTTTTGAAAATATCCTACACTATTAGAATATTCATATACTTTATAGGTAAGGTTGGTAATAAATTGTAATATAAATTTTGCTCACACACCAACATAATACATGTGATCCAAATCTCATTAGGCCTTCTAAGCTTAAATGCAAAGAAGTTATGGATTAGTTGGGGTGTAGTGAGATGGTTGGAATCCCTCAACTTTTAATTAGATATCTTTAGTTTGAGATTGAATTCGAGTTTTAGATTAGAGAACTTCTTGGTAATGAGCATTTTACTTTTTTAGGGATCATTTGGTATATTGGATAAGAATAATAAAATTTGGGACTAACTTTATTCTATGTTTGGTTTTGGGTATTAGCTAATTCCGGGATAACTTTTCTACTAAAATGGTAGGATTAGTTATCCCATATAAAAGGTGGAATAACTAATCCCATGAAATATCTCACCTCATGAAATATCTTGAGATATCCCACCATTGTACCAAACGATCCCTTAATTGGTCTATTCGATGCAAGTACATATTAATAGGATTGGTAAATTTTGGATACCGAATAATTAAATAATGCTGGAAAGAACAGAAGGTTGCAAGAAAAATTCACATTCATCAATCATGTGGATTGGAATAATTTGAGATAAAATGGCCCAAAAAATATATATGTTGTTCACTATTATATTAAGAAGAGGTACATGATCTTACATTCTAGTACTCTCTACCTGCTTCTATTCCCTCTGCTTCTATTGACATACCATACGTTTGTCAATAGAAATTTTTTAAGAAAAAGAACTCCAAAAATGTGACATTCGGGCAATAATAGTACAAGGAAACTCAAAAACTCTCAAACAAACAAGCACTAAGAATCGCCAAATTTTCACGGTATAGCCAGTTTTCGGACTGGTCAATTAAAAATAGCCAGCGTTTACCAAGTCAATGAAAAATAGCCACCATTTTGCTGCAATAGAGACCGGTCCAGCATAATATACTGGAGTTCGGTGCACTTGTGTATGAACTCCAGCACCGGTATACTTTGCTGGCTCTAGTATAATATACTGGAGACTGGAGCACTGGTGCTCCAAACTCCAGTATATTATACCGGACCATTATACTTGCTGGAACTCCAGTATATTATGCTGGAGTTCTAGTGTATTTATGCTGGAACTCCATCATATTATGCTGGAGTTCCAGCATACTATCCTGGAACTCCAGTATAATATGCTGGAGTTCAAGTATACTTATGCTGGAACTCCAGCATAATATACTGGAGTATTTTCCGGGTTTTGAACGGTGTTTTCGCTCAGATTTATCTTTACATAAAAAGTGGCTAAATTTCGATTACTTTTGAAATCGGGCTATTTTTGAACGACCAGTTGTAAATCTGGCTATTTTTAAAAATCACCCCTAAGAATCTAAAAAGAAACATTGAAATTTTGCCCCAGCCCCCTTCATAAAATTCATAAAAGGGAGAGATTTATTGATATATTTATTGGATATGTCGGGACTGACGAGGCTCAAACCCGCAGTTTCCGCCTTGACAGGGGTGCTTTGACCAATTGGAAAAAATTCATACTCATCAATTACAAATCCAACTAGGAGACTATTTTGTTCACTTCTCCCTACCTTTTACAACACACGAGGGGAAAACAAGGAAGTCTTTCAGAAATTGAGTGACACAGTTGTTGTAATGAATAAAAGCAAGAATGAAAATGAACCACGAAGTCATTTTTGATATTTGCATGTTTATATAAATAAAAGAATCGAATTAACAATAAATTGGAGTGTGGGGTTGAGATCAAAATATCCCCTGGACTCCCACAATTCATCATCAGTTATGAGAAGTAACAATTGTTCTCTGCTTTTTGCTACTCTAATTCATGAATTTCCTACAGTTAGGAGCACCACATAGGCAAGGGACTTTAGGCTCATCACTCTCATCAGCCTCAAACCTGTAATCAAAGGTTAACTCATCCCCTGCTGAAACGTCTGTTTTCGCTATAAGAACAATCCGATCCTCTTCTTCTCCAAGACTCATGATCCTCGCGAAGCAAGTTGGCATACACGAATGGTTGATTAATCTTGCTATGGTTCCTTTCATTGTGGCATCAATCACTACTTCTTCGTTTATCCTGAAGAAGTAACAGTCCTTCCCTTGTGACCTATAGCGTCGCTCTCTAAGGTCAGCAACGCTGCCCCTAATCCTCTCACCAACATACTCAGCTACCATTTCTCCTTCTTGAATCTCTCTTTTTGCAAAGAGACCCCATCCATGTATACCGGATTTTCCAAAACAAATCCGATGGTTTATCGTCCTATTCAGATGATGTAATCTCTCTCTCAATGTTGGAAAATTCCTTTCTTCTTGATATTGTTTTGAGCTTAAACTATGTATCAACTTTAACGAATGATGGTGAGGCCTCGTTAGCCTGTGGACTATTGGCTCCGGTTTAACTTTCTTGTTCGTTGATGGTCTAAAACCACGACATCTAGCTGCAGAAAAAGGATCTGGTTCATTAGTTTCAGCTGATGATGCATCAGAAGGCATGAGCCTTAAACCTTTCAAGACCCGACCTCCATTTATTCCATGAAACGTATTTTGATTCGAGTAAACTCCATTAGGAGTTCGCATGACTAAAATGTTATCCACACTTGGGGCCCTATGAGAAGCACAATAGGATAACCATTTAGTAGTCTGTGTTCCATTCTTCTCTGAGCAATGCAGTTCCATGCAGTATCCAGCGCGAAAAGCACACATTGTATGATAAGATACTGTGCATTTGCAACATTGTATGCAGGAACCATGAGTCTGCTGACATATACTGCATGTTTGATGTAAGGACTTTGGCGGAATCGCAAGAAGGCCTATAGCAGGTTCCATTTTCTCGTCGTTAGCAAAACCGATTTCAGGCCTAAACCAAGCACAAGTGACATGAACCCAAAAAGGATCAACATCAGTAGGTTTCAATGCACCCCCTTTGACAGGACAAAGGCAACATTCCCTGTCAACTTGTGGAGTTTCACAAGCCCGGCAAACCCAAGAAGCAAAATCTCGAACCCCTTTAGCGCCATAACATTCTTGATGAACAGCTATCTGGCATCTATTGCATATAATAATCTTGTTGAAGTCCCAATCTTCAATCCATCTACAAATAGCACAACGCTCCGAAGTCCACTTTGCGTTAACAGGTTTGTACTTTTCTTGCAAGAGTGAAATCAGTTGCTGCTTATCCAATTTCAAAGGATTAAAACCATGAGTATTATGATTGTCAACCCATTCACCAAGTGGTTGCATAGATATTTTTACCTTAATACTGGCCTTCCATTTTTTGGCTCTGGAACCAGCATGTCTTTCCCATTCACCAACTTTCTGCTTCTTAGAACTGCATGAACCACACTTACACTGAACCATATGAAGTCCAGGGAAATAAATCCCTTCCATTCCATTGCAAATTACAGCTATATTCTCTTGCGGCAGAGATAACGAATTACTGATTTGTGGTGTATCATATTTTGTTTTGCAGAGGGGACATAACGAATTTTCGTTAAGATTACTGGAGATTTTCTTGCATGCCGAGCAGCATACATTGATCTTCCTCAATTTAAATGAGTACTCAGTAAAAAGATGGGGTGTTGGACTTGGTATACGGTCTTTACTCTCTGCTGAAAAAGGGTAATCTTGAACTGGGGGCAGGAAATTTGGCAATTTGCTTTCTTTGACATTCAATTGAAAGCTAAAATCTCTGAATCCTCTACCGAAAACATCAAGGGTTTTCTGTTTCTTGGATGTAATAAACCAATTTTCCCTATCAATTTCTTCGTCGATCTCTTTCTTGTTAGTTTTCCGTTTCACAGTCATCTCTTTATGCACATGGATTGCATGTGGCGACTTATTCTCCCTTAACCCTTAATCACAGAAACTCAGATCGCAATTTCACAAGAATTTGTCAAAGTCGAAATTTTTGACATAAACTGAGAGATTGTAAATTAGTCTTCAACTGTTTCTACAATTTGCAGAGAGAATTTTGCCGGAAAAGAGAAGCCCTAGATGGAAAACAAACACCACGGATATAATCATAAAGGAAGAGTTTAAGGAACACCCATGTTCTATTCCCAGTTGTACAAGGATTTTCTCGTATTTATAGGTTTCCCTCCGGACCGACTTCTAATGTCAACGGCCACAGTTTATGGGCTTGTACTGGGCCAAGCACCTTCACACAATATAAGCCCATTGGGCCATCATTGGCCCAAATCTCCATTCCTAATGGCATATTTTGAGATTAGCCCACACTTATTTTGTCCTGAAATTTTAAACTAAAATCTTAACTTCAGGACATTTCTGGACAAAATTTAACTGAAAAATTGTAATTCAGTACGCACAGACTAATTTCTAAATAGCAACCCTTCAGGGTGACTATCTAGTGTCATTTATAGGGAACACAGATGGCCGCTCAGCGATAATAATTACAACCGCTAGTCAAATATAAAATATACACTTATCATGTATAAAATATGTATATTATATATATTAATATTCAAAAAATCTATGTTTTTGGCTATTACATTAAAGGGCGGCTACACAATGTATGTTTCCCAAAAGTATAGCAGAGAATTCTTGCTTTATTTCAATGAAAACTTTGTTTAGAGTGTTAACTCATTTTTCGAATACTTAAATGGAAAATTTTATATATTGATCAACTATTCAAAATAAAAATCAGTTAAATAATGTTGAATCGAACTCGATGAAATAATATCTATTTATTACTTGATCCTTTTGTAATGGAAAAAGCATGCAGAGAGCGAAGCAGTCATTTACTTTGGTATGGCGTCACATGTTTCAAAATTAAAATACTTTCTTGATTAAAAATGATTTTCGATATTTGTTCATGTTAATGTTTGAAAACAATCTTCCTCGAAACAAAATATTGTTAGGTTTTAGTTTTAACGATGAAAAATAATGTAATTGTTTTTGATGTAGGGACTCAAGGAAATCAACCAAGATCGAAGTGCAAAAAGAGAGCATTCAAAAGGATTGATTGAACAAATCAATGGAAAGGAATCAGCGTTAAAAAGGAAAAGAAGCACTAAAGATCCGCCAAGATGATCAATCAGAAGCTATTACTGGAAGGACTCAGATTTAAGGAGCAAATCCGGCAGCTATCAAGACTTAAAGATGGAAAGCTGTCAAAGTCCACACATCAAGGAAGAGTAACGGGAATTAACCTTATTCTTGGAAAGAATCAATTTCTTCCAAGGATCAAATCTCTTGGGTTGGAAAATCTCTTCAGTTTCAACGGTATCGTACAAAGTATTTATACGCAACCTTAGACTTGGAGACATATACTTTGATCGAACCATCCACCCTTTTTTTGTTCTACTCCAAACAAGCATTGTAGTTTCATTAGATCTGTTGTGTAACTAAGTGACATAAGAAAAAGAGATAAACACTGGTGAGGCATTGTATCAAGAAAAGAGAAAAGAGATATAGAGACTAAGTTATTGGTTTAAAGCTACGCCATTCAATCTGTACTCATGAAACAACGATCACTGAAAGAGAACACCCTTGCAACCCAAGGGGACTAGACTAGGATTCACATTGAATCTGAACCAATATAAAAATCTCGGTGTCTTTACGTCCTACATTTAAATTTTGTATTTATTATTATTATCTTATCCTTACCTCAAGTCGACTAATTGTTGATCTAGTCAACTATTGATAAAAATTGTTAAAAATAAGCAATTCACTCCCTCCCCCCTCTTGTACTTTCAATTGGTATCAGAGCTAGGCTCACATTTTTTTTTTGATTAACAGCTTGTGAGAAAAGATCATGGCAAATCAAGTTATTGTCAGAGCACTCTTCCAAGAAGGAACATCGCAAGTGAGGCCATTGTATTTCAATGGACAATATTTTTCTCACTGGAAAGTGCGTATGAAAATATACGCAAAGTCGTATGATGTCAAGGTCAGGCGAGTTATCAAAAAGGGGAACTACCCTCTGCCAGCTGCTGCTCAACCACCTGCTAACCCTGAAGATATAGATGAATACACAGATGACCAAATGTCAGTTGTGCAAGTTAATGCTAAAGCAAGGAATCTGCTTTATAATGCGATAAGTGGAGAAGAATATGAGAAAATCTCCAGTTGTGATACAGCCAAAGAGATGTGGGATAAACTTGAAGTTACTTATGAAGGAACCAGTAAAGTGAAAGAAACCCATATCAACGTGTTAGTTCATGACTACGACTTTTTTAAATGAAAGAAAGAGAATCCATTGAAGAGATGCTTGTCAGATTCAGCAAAATCATTAGCGGTCTAAAAGCTTTTGGCAAACCGTACTCAAATGGTGATCAAGTTAGGAAAATTCTGAGAAGTCTACCCACCACTTGGTAGACAAAAGTGGTTACACTTGAATCACAGGATTTGAACAAATTATCATACGATGAACTTTGAGGGAAACTTATAGCTTTCGAGAAAACTCATCTCAAGAAAACAAGCCAGGAAGAAAAGAAGAAAACAGTTGCTTTCAAGGCTACAACTGAAAGAGCAGACAATGATATTGATGATGACCCTGAAGCTCTTCAAGAAAAAATTCCCATGGTATCAAGGAAAATGGATGGTTTAATAAGGAGATACAGGAATACAAGAAGAGGCAGGATACCATCCAGGCGAACTAGGAAATATAACGAACAAGACAAAAATAATGGTAAATGATATGAGTGTGGAAGATTTGGGCATGTTCAAGCTGAATGTCTTGATCTTAAAAGAAAGGTTTCCAAAGGTTTTAGCAAAAACAAATCAATTGGAAGCTGGAGTGATGAAGACAGTTCAGAACACGAAGAGATAGTAAATCTATGCTTCATGACAATTCTGGAAAACGACATAAACAAACTCTCAGGGTGCTGGACAGATGAGGACACTTCAGATGACGAGTGCAAAGATGACAATGAGAACTGCTTCATGGCACAAGGTGAAAGAAGCGAGGTAAGATCTTATAATTGTGAAAGATGTAATGAATTGTAGGATATTCTTGACCTTACTTTGAAATAGTCTCAAAAAATGATGAATGAACTAAAGAGACTCAACAGAGAAAAGAAAGAGTAAGAACTCAAGCTTGAAGTATGCGAAATTGAAAAAGATCAAGAAGAGTTTCAGGATTTGCAAATGCAACTCAATGGCATGCGCAAATCCACCAGTCATAGTTCTGTCAAGTCGAACCAGGTGACTTACAAGTAATGGAGAAGGACCAGTCAGAACAGAGTCCACTAGTACTAACACAAATGGAAGATCCAAGAATGGATCAGGACCTACGTGTCACTATTGTAACAAAAGTGGACATAAATATTTTTTTTGTCGATTTCATAAATCAAACGTCTCAGGGTGGAATTAGAAATTCAAAAACAATCCGAGTCTAGTAATACTAACCAACAAAGACCTAAGCAAGCTTGGGTACCTAAAAGGAAGTGATAATTACGTTTTGCAGGAACACCACAGAAGGAGTCCCAAAGGAAAATGGTATTTAGATAGTGCGTGTTCTAGTCACATGACAGGTGACAAAAACCTGTTTAAAGAAGTTACAAAAATAGATGGAGGAAGTGTCAAATTTGGTGATGACTCAAAAAGAAAACATAGCCGGTACCGGAACAGTTCCTTTCAATAATAAATGTGATATCACTGAGGTTTATCTTGTTGAAGGACTTAACTACAATCTTCTGAGTATAAGTCAGCTAAGCGACTCAGGGTATGAAGTAAAGTTCAAAAAAACAGGATGTGCTATTGAAGATGAGACAGATGAAGCTTTGAAAAATTGTGAGATCTTCTTTAAAAGAGTCGAAAGAGATAAGGGGTATCTTATTACAAAAATTCAAAGTGATCATGGAGGAGAAATTGAAAGCAGAGCATTTGAAGATTTCTGCAATAATCAAGGATACACCCACAATTTCTCTGCTCCAAGGTCACCCCAACAGAATGGAGTTGTTGAGCGGAAAAATAGGACTCTGCAAGATATGACAAGAACTATGATACTAGAATATTCATTGCCAAATCACTTCTGGGAAGAAGGAGCAAGTACAGCTTGTCACATTCTCAACTGATGCCTCATAAGACCCATTCCGAAGAAGACTCCTTATGAACTGTGGAATGGTAAATGACCGAATATAAGTTACTTTTATCCGTTTGGAAGCAAATATTTCATCCACAATAATGGTAAGGACAATCTTGGAAAATTCGATCCAAGAAGTGACGAAGGTATTTTTCTGGGTTATTCATTAAATAGTAGATCATTTAGAGATTATAATAAACTCACACTATGTGTAGAAGAATCAGTACATGTTATCTTTGATGAAAATAACACTACGGCCGAGAAAGGATTTATTGCAGGTGATGAAGATCAAATTCAAAAAATGAACTGAAGTGCAAATCTCAAGAGTCGACTAATAAACCTGATGGTGTCATGGAGTCAACTAATGAGATTAGCAACAGTCAATCGGAATTTCCAAAGGAGCCAACTACTCATACAAGTACAATTCGTCCAAATGAATGGAGAAGTGAACCAGAATATCCTCAAAAGTTTATTATAGGAGACCCAAGTGAAGGAATGAAAACCAGGGGAGCTCTCAAGAAGAAAGCAAACATGGCACTGATTTCCCAGATTGAACCAAAGAAAATAGAGGAAGCTCTGAAAGACTCAAGCTGGTTACAAGCAATGCAGGAAGAGCTAGATCAATTTGACAAAACTCAAGTGTGAAAACTACTGCCTAAGCCTGAAAACACTACTGTAATTAGAACAAAATGGGTTTTCAGAAATAAGCTAAATGAGGATGGAAAGGTTGTGAGAAACAAAGACAGATTAGTAGCTCAAGGATACTCACAACAGGAAGGAGTCGACTACGACGAAACCTTTTCCCCAGTAGCTCGACTGGAATCAATACGAATTCTTCTTGCATACGCATCCTTTAAAAAATTTAGGCTCTTTCAGATGGATGTCAAAAGTGCCTTTTTAAATGGTTTCATTGAGGATGAAGTATATGTAAAACAACCTCCTGAATTTGAAGATTCAAAGTTTCCTTACCATGTGTATAAATTGACCAAAGCATTGTATGGACTCAAACAAGCTACACGAGCAAGGTATGAAAGACTCAACTCATTTCTTCTTGATCACGGATTTACAAGAGGTAAAGTAGACACTAACCTTTTTATTAAAAGATTATCAGAAGGTAATCTCATTATTCAAGTTTACGTTGATGATATCATTTTTGGTAGTGCTAATCATCTTCTGTGCAAGGAATTTTCAAATCTTATGCAAAGTGAGTTTGAGATGAGTATGATGGGAGAGCTAACGTTCTTTCTTGGACTTCAAATTCAACAATCCGAAGAAGGAATCTTTATATGTCAGACAAAATACACAAAGGAGTTAATTCAGAAGTTCGGTATGAGTAGTGCTAAAGCTATTGGCACACCAATGAGTCCTTCAACGAGTCTTGACAAAGATGAACAGGGAAATCCTGTTGATAAAACTAAATATCGTGGATTGATTGGCTCCCTTCTTTATCTAACTGCTAGTCGACCAGATATTATGTTTAGTGTTTGTAAATGTGCCAGGTTTCAGTCAGCTCCTAAAGAATCACATCTGACTGCAGTAAAGAGAATTATTTGTTATCTCATTGGAACTGTTTCCCACGGATTATGGTATCTGTAGACACGTAATTTTTGACCCTCCCCAAGATTTTTCATATTTTAGCACGTAAATATTTAATTTAGGCCTAATATAGCTATTTCAACTAATTTTGACTTTTTTTACTTTATTTCGTCACAAAAAATGAAAATTACAAAAATATTTTAGTTTACGCATCTTTCATAAATTTAAATAAAAAAATACAAAAAAAAGTAGCTTATTTTTATTTTTATATATAATCTTGAAAATACAAAAATAGTTTCATATTTTAATATAGTTTAGTTCAATTAATTAAAATTAGTTTTATATTTTTATATTATAATTGTATATAATTTTAGAAGGAGGAATTAGTTTTGGGTTGGTTTATCCCGTCTTTATGAATCTTGTAGTCCATTTCTTTTAGTCTTTGGCCCAATTCCCTAGCCAATAATTCCTAGGCCCATACCCCTAACCTAATCCCTACCCCTATATAATAGTACCTAATCCCTAAATAAGACACTAGACTCTAAAAACACACACACCTCTAAGATCGGCCGCAGCTGAAGCTCCCATATAAAAATCCTAAATCCTAAGATATAGAGATCCCCTCCCAGATAACCAAAAAACGGCAGATAAAGCCATCACTCTCATTTGGAGGTCTTGAACTTCACACACAAAGAAGAACGTGTACACACACACACACATTGTCAATTCCATTCAGCTGTATAATACACACACAAAAACAGATTTGAAAACCTGTTTATAAACCACCTGAAAACCAGTCCGCACAGTCGCACAAATCAGCCAATCTCCACCCGAATTGGAGAGTTTTGTTGTTCAGATCTGGACGTGAAAAGGACGATTTCGAGGTCGTCGGTGAGGTCCTATTTGAGGTTGACGGTTGGATTTCGGTCTTTGTTTGTTGGAATCAATTTTCGTGTACGTTGGCTTTGAGTTTAGTCATTTTTCTCCAAGCTTCGTTCAAATGTGAGAGCCTCCGTTTAAATTGAGTACAGAAATTAAAGGCAATTAAGGTCATTCCTTTACTTTTCCTTACAAATTCACACACACACACACACACACACACATATATAGCAATTTTTGAGTGATTTACATCTTATTCACTACTTTTTGCTTGATAAAATATCATGTTGGTTTATTGCTTTCTGTACGTTATTTGTAGAGTTGGTTTTTCAAAAGGAGTTTAGTCATTAATTTTTCAAAAGAAATTTGCAAGGAGCCTTGAGGTTTGATTAATAGAACTTAGAAGAATTTTTTGGGTCCATGTGCTTTAGGATTAAAGATGGTAAAAGATGAATTGGGAAATAGTTTGTTAAGGCAATTGAGGTCGTAGGATATTTGGATGAAATCGAAAAGCAGATTATGGATTTCGGGTTCTGTTTAGTTGCATAAGAATTACTTTGGGCTTGAATGAGTTCATTAAATTTTGCGCAATCCGAGAATAATAAGAGACATGAAACCAGGCCCATTTTCTATCACATCTTCTATAACTCTCATGCCTTACAATAATCTCAGAATTAGTCTTAGGAAAATCATGCACATCCGTAGATAGCTTTAATTGAGAACCAAACCTTTTGGAATAATTCGAGGCGTGCCATGCCAAATAAAATCTCAAAACCCATGGCCCTCACTTAATTAAGTTTAATCCTTTAGAAATTGAGGTGTGCCATTTAGTTGAATTTTCCATGGCCCTCGCAAACTTGAAAAAGGCGTAGTTGCTTTAGGCGCGTAATTTATCTAAACTCGGGTGTGCATTTATGTGACCCAAATCCAAATCTCAACAACGTTAGATAAAATGTGTCATGGACCACGGGTGCATTTATGTGACGTGGTTCAAGACGTGTTTTAGATGACGTTGAATCTTTCCTAAAAATAACTAAATAAAAGCGGTTATAAATTTAAAATTGAATCATAGGTTAATACATGTTCTAAAATCAGATAATTAAGCCGAATATAACAGTTGAGCGACCGTGCTAGAACCACGGAACTCGGGAATGCCTAACACCTTCTCCCGGGTTAACAGAATTCCTTACTCGCATTTCTGGTTCGCGGACTGTTAAACAGAGTCATTCTTTTCCTCGATTCGGGATTCTAAACCGGTGACTTGGGACACCATAAATCTCCCAAGTGGCGACTCTGAATCTTTAATAATAATCCCGTTTCGATTGTCACTTCAAGTTGGAAATAACTCCCTTTATTATATCCCTTCCGGGGGGTGTAGTATGAAAAATGAGGTGTGACAGCTCTGGCGACTCTGCTGGGGAAAAGAACCCAGAACTTTGGTTCAGGGTTCAGAATTCGAGCTTAGATATATTGTTGTATTTGGCTTTATCTAAGTTTCCTACATGTTTCATGCTAAATGTGCAAACTGTTGCTTTTTACCGCTTTGATATTATTTGAACTGTATATATAAACTGTGTCGAAACCCTTCTCTTCTCACCTCCAGGGATGTGCTTACTGGTTGAGACTCCCTATTCTGTTAGTGTCATACCTTGAAATAAGAAAGAGGCCGGACAAGTTACTAAGCCGGACGATCCCGCGGGTCCCCGGTACGTAGCCCCCTCCTCGACTCGAGTTGTCCGCTCGGGTACACAGTCTAGAACCTATACCCAGGTTTTGAACCTAGAATAACTTGACCTCATGCCAGATCCCTAGTAGGAACGCTTATCTGCATCATGTGCATTTTGACTTAAGGGACTCAACACAGGGGTTGGGTCCGTCTAGGATAGGTGTACCCGGAATAATGGACCATCCTGATGCATCCTACTTGTGCATTTATCTGTTTTGGACTCGTATGCTGACCGACTTTGAATATCTGAGAAAAATTGGAAAAACAAAAAAGAAAAGAGAAAATAGCAGTGTAGAGAGTTAATTACCTATACTAGAAAAACCAATGTCCAAGTAGTGCCGAAATGCTGCCGGATTTTTGAGAAAATGAAAGTAAAAGAAGAAAAGTAGTTTTTTAGTTTGTTTTGTTTACCAATGGAAAAGAAAAACAAAAAAGAATTTTATTTTCAATTTAGTTTGTTTATTTTCCACTGAAAAAGAAAATATAAAAAAGAATCTTGCTTTCAGAAAAAGTGTATTTGCCAACAAAAACAAAAAGAGTCTTGTTTTCAAAAATAGTCAGTTTTATCTGCCCGAACTACGCATACCTGATTATCGTCTTTCGGGGCGTGATACGTAGGCAACCCACATAGGGTCCGGTCTTCCTAGTAAATCTTAGGTTCTTGGCTTTGCGGGGTCTTAGCCAAATTTTACACTTCTAGCCACCTTTTGGCTAAATAAGTCATTTTGCAAAAATAATCGCAACCATGTCTTGCATGTGTCTAATAGAGAATGTTATTGTCTCACATAATATTGGTTTAAGTTTTCTCATACAGGTGTGAATTTACTAACCGGAGTTTGAGCAGGACAGATACCCCAGGACCGCTGCATTCAGGAATTGCTTAAGGAGATTTATTTTTATTTTAAGTTATTTTGAGTATGTTTTTTTATGTCGTCTTTTACTTTCTAGTTTTGTACAATAATGTCAAGTTTTTTGTTATTTTGTAAAGGCATGGTGTAACTCAAAAATCCAAAAAAAGAAAAGAAAAAAGATGTTGCATTTTATATTTCCGTTATAAGTTTTCTTTAGAATACTAATTCTAGAAATGAAAAAAAAAATTGAGGTTGTTTCTCCTTTAGGTAATTAATATCTAGGACTTAAAATGGATTATTTTTATGTTTCCTTTAGTATATTAGGACCAAAATTCAAATTCAAAAAAAAAAGAGAATTTTCTTTTAGTACTTCTTTAAAAGCTTTCCTTAAGATGTTAATTTCAAAACCCAAAAAGATTTTCTTTTGAGGTGTTTCTTTGGAAAATTAGTGAAAAGAAAAAGTCTTTTTATATTCATTAGAACTTTAGGATATTGTACATAGAAAATAAAAATACTTTATCTTTTGTTTATCATTAGAATTCCTGCTTTAGGCAATCAAAATTAAAAAAAAAAAGAAGCATTTTGTATTATCTTTTTCATTGCTTGTTTCGAAATCTTGCGTCAGGATATCAAATGAAAATTCGAAATGCTTTTCTTTGGTTTATTGTTCGGACTTCATTTCAGAAAAAAGAATCAAAAAATATTTTCTTCTTGTAGGATTTTTCCTTAATAATTTCCCATAGAGTGTTTGTTTCAAAAAGAGAAAAAAAATATATGCTCGTTAAGCTTGAGTTTAGATAGGTCATAGAACAGTAAGTCTAGAAGATAAAAAAAAAAAAGAGGATTTGCTTCTTTCATTTCTCTTTTCTCATCAGAGTAGTCATTAAGGCAAACAAGAATGAAAAAAAAAGAGGAAAAGAAAAAAAAGAGAATGTCGGTTTGTTTACTTTATTCCCGTTTTTCCAGAACTATGCAAAGATCTGATTCATGCGGGGTCATGATACGTAGGCAACCTACATAGGGTTCGATCGAATCATTTTTTTAATTTATTAAAAGGAAAAAAAAAGAGGAAAAATGGGAAAAAGAGAAAAGGAAAGGAAAAAGAGGCAGAATTGTGGGATGTGAGAAATGAGAAGGAAGAAAAAGAGTGATAATTAGAAAGAAAAAGAAAGAAAATGAGCAAGCTAAGAAGTGTGAGGGAAGAAAAAGAGAGGTTGACATAAACAATTGGGATGATGCCAACTGACCTTTGTACCCTCGAAGTCATTTTTAGAATCGATAACTGTGGCTAGGTGCATTGCACGTAAAGTGAAATTATCTTATGTTAAATGCCCTAACGCTAACGTGATGGTTTCATTTTGTCATATCATTTAAGAAAGGTGGTTGGTTTTGTGGTTTTTAAAGTAATTCTTCCATACAACACAAAGGCAAAAGGCAATGGCAGAGAACAACAGAACTGAGTGGGTTGATACGGGTGCCCAAAAGCAATTTTTCAGACCCATATGCGAAAGGCTTTGATCCTGCTGTTCGATGCATGTACCACTCTAAAGTCCGGGGGCATAGCATTGAAGATTGTTGCTCTTTGAAAAGGGAAATAGAAAGAATGATTCAAGAAGGGGTAGTTGTGGTCAATGACAGTGACAGGGAGCATGCGAATCCTCTTGGGAACTTGTTGATTAAAGTTGATAATGGTCTTGGCAATTTTGATGAGCAATCCAGTGGCTAAGGTGTCGAGTTTGGTGATTGGAAAGACGCTCCAACTCTTGGTTAGCTAGAGTGGAGTTTTGGTGGTTTATTTTGTTGTCATTTCTGTTGTCCGGGTTATTTTCAGGGTTGTAATCCGGATATTGTCTTGTGACTCAAACCCTTCTATCTTTTCCCTTTGCCGTAATAACTTGTTTAGTGCTGTCTAGGTTTGTCTGTTTGTTCTGTTGTTTAAACCCTTTCACCGTCAGTCTAATGCAATCTCCTGTTTCCTGCCATTTCTAGTCATTTTGTTTAGTTTTCTTCTCCTTTTACAATTCTTTTCATGCTGGTTCTGGTGACATGACATGATCGCATAATTCTCAGCCTGGTTTTAAAAGACAGTTTAGTAATAAAGCGATGAAACAATGTTGAAGATGTAAGGACATTCGAGGGAAATACGTAAGGGCATTTTGAGATCACTTCGAGCCTAAGTTGTGTGAAACTGGGGCAGACGGANGTTTGTTCCAGGGTTGTAACCCCAGTCTAGTTTGCTTGTCTTGTTGTTCGAACCGTTTCACCGTCTGTCTAATACAATTTCCTGTTTTCTGTTATTTCTAGTCATTTTCTTTTGCTTAGTTCTCTTTTCTTTCCACAGTTCTTTTCCTGCTGGTTCTAGTGACATGACATGCATGCATAATTCTCAGCCTGAGCTCGGAAGTTAGTTTAGTCATGAAGCATTGAAATAATTTTGAAGATGATAGGGACACTTGAGGGAAATAAGAACAAATTTGGACATTTTGAGATCATTTGAAGCCCGAACCATGTGAAACTGGGGTAGATAGAACATAGAGAAACCCTATTGAAATGCATCATTGCCGCATCAGGTTGAAGCCAAAGGCAAGTTTGCCCAATTGTCAGGGGCCGTTCATGGTAAGGAAAGTGAGAGTGTTGTCCAATGGTGCTTTGTATTCAACAGATATAGGAGGCAAATATGCGGATATGGTTATCAAGTCTGATACAATCAAGATGTTACAAATGTTTTCCTTGGTTTATTTAATTGTGTTATTTGTACTTGGCATGTTTTGAAGATTGGAATGACGAAGGTATTTTGTTCTGCTATCCAAACACTTTATCCTTTGTTACCCCTTTGAGCCTCGGTTATTTTCTTACATACCCCTCTTTCGGAATCGATAATAAAAAGTAAGCCCGACCGGGGAAAGAAAATGGAGAAACAAGAGAAAAACAGTGAAAAAGGAAAAAGAAAAGAAAAGAAAAGAAAAGAAAGAGAAAGGAAGAGGAAAGGAAAAAGAAAGGGAAAAAGAAAAAAAAGAAAAAATAAAAAAGAATAGAGAATAAAAACAAAAAAAAAGAAGGAGAAAAGAAAAAGAAAAGAAAAGAAAAGAAAAGAAAAGGAAAAGAAAAGAAATGAAAAGAAAGAAAAGAAAAGTGGAAGAAAAGGAAAGATCGCAACAACGAACGTAGTTTTATGGCCTGAACTACGTTTGACTTGATCCCGAAAGGGTACGTAGGCAGCCTCTCTCTGAGGTTCAGTCACACCGAAATAAAAGTCCAAAGTCCCCAAGGAAGAAATTGGGGCAGAAGTCGTGGTTGTTGTGGGAAATCTGATTCTGAAAGTTGTAATTTTGAACCCATGTTGAATTGTTTTGAGCCTTTGATACCCTTTCTTTCTAACCCTATCCAAAAGCCCACATCACGGTCCAAAGGAAGACCTTCTGATCAGTCTTCGAGAGATGCCAAGTCAAGCGAGTAGAGGTGAATCATATCAGGGGCAACACTCCGGTCCAAACGAAGGAAATGAAGAATGAGAGTGTCTTGTTGATGAGAACTCTCACGGGTATCCCAAGGCGACGAAAGCTGAGAGAAATCAAAAATGAGAGAGTCTTATTGGTGAAAACCTTCACGGGCACCATAAGGCGATGGTGAGTTTTGAAAAAGACCAAAATGAGAGAGGCTTGATGGTGAAAACCTACTGGCACCACAAGTCGAATAAGGATTGTGAATCAGATCGGGTAAGCGGAGCATTGGAGCCCAGTTTCACGGCGAAAAGGTACAAAAAGAGCTGAACAATCGGATTTGCTGAACGGAACAGGCTGCAGGTGCATGTCATGGTCATTAGAGTTAGTATCCACATCCGATAAGTTTCTACTTTGTAGTTTTCTTGTTAGGAATCATCTCTTTCCGTTGTCATCTACTCTGTCCCTTTTGTCTTGTTTATTTCCTCTTCCTGAGTCTATTGGGTCAACACAAGTGAGAAATGACTTCAAAATTTGCCACCAGCTTTCCAATTGCACAAAACGGGATCTGGTTAGCACATTAAAACGTCATATCAATTCATGAACAAAGCAACAGATGAAGGATTGGGGTGAACAGATCAAAGGTATTTCCTGTGATAGGATTGACAAAAGGTGGTAAACCAGTGACGAACAAAATCTTCCAAGCAGAAATCAAAGTTATCATGGCAAACGAGGGAGTCGTAGACCTCAAGGACAGGACCAGTGGCTTAGAAAGAACAACATACGCAATGAGGGGGTGACAAGTGTTGTGCTTTGGGGTTCATGTGAGACGCAAAGGTTGGCCAATATCAGTTCAGGAGCAATGCAACAAGTAGAGGATCTGAACGAGAAGAGGTATTTTCTGATTTAAGGTCTACAAAGGAAGTAGTTAGTCCAGGAACAAGCAGGGTCTTCGAATGGAAATTAGTTATCATAACAAGTGAAGGAGCAATAGACCCTAGGGCCAAGGTCAATGGTTAAGTCAAGAAAGAACATCATATACACGGAGTGGGGGGGGGGGCAATAGACGTGCTTTGAGGTTCATATGAGACACAAAGGTTGGGGAGGCACCAGTTCATGCAACGCAACAAATAGAAGATATTGGGTCCGAACGGAGAAAAGGAATTTTATGTGATGGGGACGACAGAGAAAAGGGT